>NC_057807.1:209843896-209900404 GCF_018294505.1 Triticum aestivum | reverse complement strand
GGCGGCGGCGGCGGCGGCGGCTGGCTAGGGTTAGGGTTTGCACGCGGTGGCGGGCTGAGGCCTGGGGGGGGGGGCGCTATATAAAGGCGCCCCGAGCGGAGTCCCGCTCGGGCACGACCCGTTAGGTCGGTTCCGTTTTTTTTAAAAAACATTACGCTCGGTAGAAAAATCAAAAGAAATACTAAACGGACTCCAAAAATCCCGAAATAAATTTTCCCCAGCTTCTAAAATCAAGCCGGACTAGATAAACATTTATTTGGGGCCTAAATGCGATTTTGAAAAACACACATTTTCCTAAATTCAAAATAAAAGGCGAAAAACTCCAAATAACTTATTTGATTTTTTTATTAAATCCTCATTATTTCTTTATTTTGGGAAAGTCATTTTATTCCCTCTCTGAATTTTTGGTAGTAGAAATAACGGAAGATAAAATAAATAAAATCAACGATCCTTTTTTTAGCATTTGAGAAAAACCCCAAATATGAAAATAACGAAATCCCCAACTCTCTCCGAGGGTCCTTGAGTTGCGTAGAATTTTCTAGGATCGAGCCAACGATGCAATAAAAATATGATATGCATGATGATCTATGTATAACATTCCAAATTGGAAATTTGGGATGTTACACATTATGATCCTATTTGAAGTCCCAAGCACAGTACAAGTATTTTACTTGGCACTTGGGGGCTAATGCACATTGCTCTTTTTGAAGACAACTTCTAATGATCCGGCTTAGCCATCGTGATTAAACCGGCTCATGGGGGCTACATATTTGAATTTTGATCATAATTGTGGTGATAAGTCCCGGCTTAGCCATGCTGATTAAGCCGGCCCTTGAGGGTTACAGATGCAAAATTGAGCACTACTACTTGACGTCCCAACTTAACTTGTCAGCTTAAGCCAGCCCTTGGGGGCTACTTGTGTTGACTTTGCAGTTCTACCATGCTATGACATGGATATCAAGATAAACAAGTTTATTTAAAGTCTACAACATATTCAAGTTTATCATATCCAGTAGACTTGGCGGCTGACAGGTTTATGTATTTGCGTGAGACAAGTTTTTGCTTACCTCAAAATGATCCTTCATGAGGTTAACCAAGCCGGCCTCAAAGTCACGGCTGGTGTGGAGGCCGTTCAAATAACCCACGTGAAGCTCCTAGGCACTGAATTGAGCATAGCTCTCCGTATTCAGTTTCCACTTGCCTTTGTCAGCAGCGGAGTGGCACTGTGCTTGGACAAGACGGTGGGGTTACCTGGTGCTGTGTAAGCCGTCCCAGTAACTATGATGTCTTCGGTTTCTTGAGCAGGCTCAGCGGGGCTGGGTGGCTTAGCGTTCTCCGGGTCAACATTCATGGTCTCCATGGTGACATGGTGCTCTTTTGGTGGTGGATCATCCATGGCTGCTTCCAAAGTTTGATGCAAAGAGTCAAACGTTGTCTGCTTTTCCGGCTCCGTAACCTTGGGATCTTCAGCCGGTTTATTAACCTTCATCTTCTTCCTGGGTTTGGCCATAGCACTGGAAGTAAAACACATGATGGGATTAATATGACAATTGATTAAGTGCTGAAGCAAATAAAGCTAAATGTTCTTACCAAGGAATAGTCTTGAAAAGAGGAACCTGAGTCCCAGTTGAGTCGCCTGAGGAAGAATGAGAGGTTCCCTGATAAGTTTGAGTCAGAAGGGTTAAGAGGTTGTCGAATAAGACCCGCCTTTGGAAAAGCTAAGTCGGAATTTGTGAAACCTCTGCTCGGCACCTGCGAGGAGCCGGCGTGTTGGGTAAGTCGGAGGAAAGAATCCCACCGCTGCTGTTCCGGGTTGTGCGGCGGACTTCATGCTACTGCTTCTTCAAAATAAATTTGGGATCCTAGTAAGCTAAAGGGTGAGAAAACCTTACTTTCCGGCTCGCTTGACGAACTTTCTGACTTGGCAGAGGTTCTGAGTCAAAGGAAAGGATAATTACCTCTTCACCATCTGCATGACCGCCCTCCGCGTCATCCTGATAGTAATCGTTGTCAATAATATGTACAAAAAATGAGCCAAGGGACTCAAGTTCTACCTTCGACTCATCATCATCCAAGTTAAATGATTCAGAGGGGTTGGTCTTATTCTTGGCAGGCTTTTTCTGAGCCTTATTCTTCGCCCGGGTCTTCTTGGCCGGATTATCTTGCAACTTCCTATTACAGAAAGGAGAGTCGGCATGCGGAAGTTGAAGTGACTATGAAGGTAGTTTCAAATAAATAGTTGAATGAACCGGATATTGTTTCATAGTTACAACTGGCAGTTGATTAAGGGTGCAAAAAGGATTTAAGCCGACCTTGCTGCAATCTTCCAAGCTCTCATTCAGCAGAGTCTTGGTCATATTATTGATATCTTCATTAGTCAGCTCTATCTAACAGTGCGCTGAGGGTCTTTGACATTACCAGTATATTCATAAATTAAATTAGAGCGGCGGCTTAAAGGCAAAATTCTCCAGGCGACCCAACATCAGACTAGGTCGATTCCAGGGAAACCATTAGCCATTAAGGCTTTGATCTTTGAAAAGATGGGCATGTATTTGGCCCGTTCTCCTGTGCTAATCCATCTTGGAAGAGGGTGTCTATTGCTAAGACGGTTTTCACGATAACCCGACAGTGGGTTTTCACCTTTTGGAGAAGTGTCTTGGTAGTAAAACCAAGTCTGATTCCAGTTCTTTGGATGATTGGGCAGTCTGGCGGCTGGGAAGCTGGCTTCTTTCCACCTCTGAATCAAAATGCCACCTAACTCTAGGCTAGGCCCATCTGCGAATTCAGTCTGGCGGTTTAAATATTACAACTCCCTAAATAGTTCTACAGTGGGCTCCTGTTGAAGGTACACCTCGCAGAACACTTGAAAGTTGCAGATGTTTGAAATGGAATTGGGCCCAATATCTTGAGGATGGAGCTTGAAAAAGTGCAGCACATCGCGGAAGAATTTTGAGCCGGGAGGGGTAAAACCCCGGAGCAGATGATCTGTGAAGACAATTACTTCACCTTCCTTGGGCTCAGGAGGCGTTTCTCTATGCCTAGGACCCTCCAATGGATGACATCTTTTTTGGCTAAGACGCCTGTTTGGACGAACTCATTCAGTGTTTCCTCGGTGACCCGGGAAACTACCCAGTTGCAGGAAGTGACGATCTTGGCTTTAGAAATTTTGACTGCAAAGGAAAATATTACCACTTTAAGATTATGCTATTAAGCCGACCAGTGATTAAAAAGTAAGTGTTGCAAAGGTTGACATGATTAAGCCGGAAGACAGTGCTGGGTCATATGGATTGTGAACATATATTGAAGGCTTAACAAGGGGACTAATGGTATATGGCGGGTTACGGTTTAACATTTAAGCCGCCCAAACATATGCTATATTTCATATCTATAAGTGAGGATTGGCTAAGTGATGGACAAACAGATTCCACAGACTGATGCTATAATTTTGGATCTACAACAGTTCAAAAAATAAAAATAAATTCTAAACCTAAGGTGGCAACAACAGAAGTGTTCATGTGTTCAGATGAGATTTTCCATGGAAGGGATGATTTTTGTTATTGGAAAAATACTGAAAATACAACCGCATACTGTTGATGATTGAGATGGGATCTAGCTATGCAATCTAAAGAGGTCAGAGGAAAATGGTGATGAACTCCGATGAACTAAGAAAAACCCTGGCACTGATCTGGAGCAAAGCAAAGCGGGTACCTGTTGATGCTGGTGAATAGCGGAAGCGCACCTCGTTTCTTTGGTCTGTTCAGGTTGATGCAGCGACTGGAGTTGGAGGCACTCGAGGAAGACGGCGGCGGGAGAGCTTGTGTGTTGTGGAGTCGCAAGGAGGAAGACACACAGGCAGGGGTAAAAACGAAAAGAAGGACCCCTCGTCCCTGTTTATAAGGCCGCGGATAGATGGCATGCGCGGGAATCGAGGAGGCCGAAAAAATGATTATGTGGCTACACGGAAGCCTCAATTTTCGGGAGGTCCATTAAAGATAAAGATCTATTGAGATGTTCTGGGCTTCATGCGAAGTTAATGCGAGATGACGTCCTGGCGGGTAAACACAATTTTGAGGTGTGACGTCATGGCGGGTTACAGTGAATTGGTAAAAATCAACGAGGAAAGATTCTATCAAGTCAAGTACTGAAGATTGATGTGAACAAGTTCAAATCAACCTAGGGCCTAATGTTGGGGATATAACTATTGGGTATGACCCGCCCAGGAGGGGCCGGGTCATGCCACCGGCGGCTTAAGATGACGAAGCCCAAGAAGATATGAAGATGGCGACTCATAGAGTAAGGTTATTGAAGGCCCAAGATGCGGAGATGGCTTGAGGCCCACGGGTGTGAGTCGCCATATGTCTGACTTGTATTGTAAGACAAGCTTAGTTAGTTACCGAGCCGGACACGTTGTATATGAGTCGGCCGGGACTCTGTGAGCCGCCGGGCATCAACCTGTGTATATAAAGGGGTGACCTGATGGCGGGTTAACTCAATAAACAACAAGTCAAGAACTAGGTCAAGCATATTCGCTCCCTGGTAATTGAAACCCAAGCAATACAACCTAAAGCAGGAGTAGGCTTTTACCTCGTTGAGAGGGGCCGAACTTGGTTAAACTCTTTGTGTCCTTTGTCGCATTCAACACCTTCAAGTTAAGCTTGTTGCGATGGCTCCACACCTAAGTCCTTTTGTTAGGGTATCTGCCGTGTTAAATCCACGACAGCCGCCACCCGCCCGCGCCAGATCTAGCCCCCAGCTACCTCGTCGCCCCTCCGTCACTGCTCGGCCTCGAATCGCAACCCTGATTCCCCATTGATACATCCATTTTGCATCATGTTTTCCTACTATTATTTATAGTGTTTTGGTCATTATTTCACTTTATGATGCAATTCTATTGCCTTTTCTCTCTTAATATGTAAGATCTATATGAAGAGGAAAATTGTTGGCAGCTAGAATTCTGGACCTAAAAGACCTACAATAGAGATAGCTATTCTACGGAGCTCCAAATGACCTGAAATTTCATGGAGATTTTTTATTGAATATATAAAAAATACTGGAATGAAGAACCACCAAAGGGGTGCCACCTTCTGTCCACAAGACAACAGGGTGTGCACACACCCTAGGCGCACCCTGATGTCTTGTGGGCCCACATCAGCCCTCTAGTGCCCTCCTTTTGCTATATGAAGACTGTTGCCCTAGAAAAAAATAAGAGGAAGACTTTTGGGATGAAGCGCTGCCGTCTCGAGGTGGAACCTGGGCAGGAGCACTTTTCCTCTCCAGTGGAGCGATTTTGCCGGGGATACTTCCCTCCAGGAGGGGAAATCAAAGCCATCGACATCACAAACACTCCTCTCATCATGGGAGGACCAATCTCCATCAACATCTTCACCAACACCATCTAATAAAACCCTAGTTCATCTCTTGTATTCAATCTTTGTCTCAAAACCTCAGATTGGTACGTGTGGGTTACTAGTAGTGTTGATTACATCTTGTAGTTGATGCTAGTTGACTTATTTGGTGGAAGGTTATATGTTCAGGTCCTTAATCATATACAATACTCCTATGATCTTGAACATGAATATGATTTGTGAGTAGTTCCGTTAGTTCTTCAGGACATGGGAGAAGTCTTGTTATAAGTAATCATGTGAAGTTGGTATTCGTTCAATATTTTGATGATGTGTATGTTTTGTTCCTCTAGTAGTGTCGTGTGAATGTCGACTACATGACACTTCACCAAGATTAGGCCTAGGGGAAGGAATTGGGGAATAATAGTTAGATGATGGGTTGCGAGAGTGACAGAAACTTAAACCCAAATTTATGTGTTATTCTCTAAGGGGCTGATTTGGATCCATATGTTTCATGCTATGGTTAGATTTATCTTAATTCTTCTTTTGTAGTTGCGGATGCTTGCGAGAGGGGGTAATCATAATAGGGTTGCTTGATCAAGTAAGAATAGTACACTAGCACTGATTGAAGGAAATATACCCTAGAGGCAATAATAAAGTTATTATTTATTTCGTCATATCATGATAAATGTTTATTATTCATGCTAGAATTGTATTAACCGGAAACATAATACATGTGTGAATACATAGACAAACATAGTGTCACTAGTATGCCTCTACTTGACTAGCTCATTGATCAAAGATGGTTGAGTTTCCTAACCATAGATATGAGTTATCATTTGATCAATGGGATCACATCATTAGAAGAATCATGTGATTGACTCGACCCATTTCGTTAGCTTAGCACCTGATCGTTTAGTATGTTGCTATTGCTTTCTTCATGACTTATACATGTTCCTATGAATATGAGATTATGTAACTCCCGCTTACCGGAGGAACACTTTGTGTGCTACCAAACATCACAACGTAACTGGGTGATTATACAGGTGCTCTACAGGTGTCTCCGAAGGTACTTATTGAGTGATACGTCTCCAACGTATCTATAATTTTTGATTGTTTCATGCTATTATATTACCCTTTTTGGATGTTTATGGTATATCATTTTTGGGACTAACCTACTAACCGAAGGCCCAGCCCGTATTGCAGTTTTTTTGCCTACTTCAGTATTTCGAAGAAAAGGAAGATCAAACGGAGTCCAAATGGAATGAAACCTTCGGGAGCATGATTTTTGGAACGAACGTGATCCAGAGGACTTGGAGTGCAAGCCAAGAAGCAGCCGAGGCGGCCACGAGGGTGGAGGGTGCGCCCACCCCTGTAGGGCGCGCCCCCTATCTCATGGGCCCCTCGGGCGGCCACCGACCTACTTCTTCCTCCTATATATACCCACGTACCCCGAAAACATCCAGTGAGCCAACGAAAAACAATTTCCACCACCGTAACCTTCTGTATCCGCGAGATCCCATCTTGGAGCCTTCGCCGGCGCTTCGCCGGCGCTTCGCCGGAGGGGAAATCAACCACAGAGGGCTTCTACATCAACACCATAGCCCTCCGATGAGTTGTGAGTAGTTTACCACAAACCTTCGGGTCCATAGTTATTAGCTAGATGGCTTCTTATCTCTTTTTGGATCTCAATACCATGTTCTCCTCGATCTTCTTGGAGATCTATTCGATGTAACTCTTTTTGCGGTGTGTTTGTCGAAATCTGATGAATTGTGGGTTTATGATCAAGTTTATCTATGAGAAATATTTGAATCTCCTCTGAATTCTTTTATGTATGATTGAGTTATCTCTGCAAGTCTCTTCGAATTATCAGTTTGGTTTGGCCTACTAGATTGATCTTTCTTGCAATGGGAGAAGTGCTTAGCTTTGGGTTCAATATTGCGGTGTCCTTACCCAGTGACAATAGGGGTAGCAAGGCACGTATTGTATTGTTGCCATCGAGGATAAAGGGTTTATATCATATTGCATGAGTTAATCCCTCTACATCATGTCATCTTTCTTAATGCGTTACTCTGTTCTTATGAACGTAATACTATAGATGCATGCTGGATAGCGGTCGATGTGTGGAGTAATAGTAGTAGAGGCAGGCAGGAGTCGGTCTACTTGTCGCGGACGTGATGTCTATATACATGATCATGCCTAGATAATCTCATAATTATTCGCTTTTCTATCAATTGCTCGACAGTAATTTGTTCACCCACCGTAATACTTATGCTATCTTGAGAGAAGCCACTAGTGAAACCTATGGCCCCCGGGTCTATCTTTTATCATATAAGCTTTCAATCTACTTTTATTTGCATCTTTATTTTTCCAATTTATATTATAAAATACCAAAAATATTTATCTTATCATACTATCTCTATCAGATCTCACTTTCGCAAGTGGCCGTGAAGGGATTGACAACCCCTTTATTGCGTTGGCTGCGAGTTCTTTGTTTGTTTGTGTAGGTGCGTGGGACTTTTGAGGAGCCTCCTACTGGATTGATACCTTGGTTCTCAAAAACTGAGGGAAATACTTACGCTACTATTGCTACATCTCCCTTTGCTCTTCAAGGAAAACCAACACAAGCTCAAGACGTAGCAGTGAGTTGACGTATTTCGAGATTAGGATTTGTCACTCCGATTGTCAGAGAGATATCTCTGGGCCCTCTCGGTAATGCACATAACTATATGCCTTGCAAACAATGTAGCTAATGAGTTAGTTGCGGGATGATGCATTACGTAACAAGGAAAGAGACTTGCCGGTAACGAGATTGAACTAGGTATTGATATATACCGATGATCGAATCTCGGGCAAATAACATATCGATGACAAAGGGAACACCGTATGTTGTTATGCGATGTGGGAGCCAATATGAGCATCCAGGTTCCGCTATTGGTTATTGACCGGAGATGTGTCTCGGTCATATCTACATAGTTCTCGAACCCGTAGGGTCCGCACGCTTAAAGTTCGGTGACGAGCGGTATTATGAGTTTTTGTATTTTGATGTACGGAAGGTAGTTTGGAGTCCCGGATATGATCACAGACATGACGAGGAGTCTCGAAATGGTTGAGACGTAAAGATCAATATATTGGATGACTATGTTCGGACACCGGAATCGTTTAGGACATATACCGGAGTACCCCGGGGGTTATCGGAACCCCCCGGGGGGTTTATTGGGCCTCATGGGCCCTAGTGGAGAAGAGGAGGGGCGGATAGGGCAGGACGCGAGCCCCCTCCCCCTCTAGTCCGAATTGGACAAGGAGGGGGGGCGCCCTTTCCTTCCTCTATCTCTCCCCCTTCCTTCCCCTCTCCTACACCAACAAGGTAAGGAGGAGTCCTACTCCTGGTGGGAGTAGGACTCCCCCTTGGTGCGCCCTCCTCCTAGGTCGGCCGCCTCCCCCCTTTCTCCTTTATATACAGGGGCAGAGGGGCACCTCTAGACACAACAATTGATCATTCATCTCTTAGCCGTGTGCGGTGCCCCCCTCCACCATATTCCACCTCGGTAATATCGTAGCGGTGCTTAGGCGAAGCCCTGCGCCGGTAGCATCATCAACACCGTCATCACGCCGTCGTGCTGAGGGAACTCTCCCACAAAGCTCTGCTGGATCGGAGTTCATGGGACGTCATCGAGCTGAATGTGTGCTGAACTCGAAGGTGCCATACATTCGGTACTTGATCGGTCGGATCGTGAAGACGTACGACTACATCAACCGCGTTTTGCTAACGCTTCCGCTTTCGGTCTACGAGGTTGTGTTGACAACACTCTCCCCTCTCGTTGCTATGCATCACCATGATCTTGCGTGTGCGTAGGAATTTTTTTGAAATTACTACGTTCCCCGACAATGGCATCCGAGCCTGGTTTTATGCGTAGATGTTATATGCATGAGTAGAACACAAGTGAGTTGTGGGCGATACAAGTCATATTGCTTACCAGCATGTCATACTTTGGTTCGGCGGTATTGTTGGATGAAGTGGCCCGGACCGACATTACAAGTACGCTTACGCGAGACTGGTTGTACAGATGTGCTTTGCACATAGGTGGCTGGCGGGTGTCAGTTTCTCCAACTTTAGTTGAACCGAGTGTGGCTACGCCCGGTCCTTGAGAAGGTTAAAACAACACTAACTTGACGAAATATCGTTGTGGTTTTTGATGCATAGGTAAGAACGGTTCTTGCTCAGCCCGTAGCAGCCACGTAAAACTTGCAACAACAAAGTAGAGGACGTCTAACTTGTTTTTCTAGGGCATGTTGTGTTGTGATATGGTCAAGACATGATGCTAAATTTTATTGTATGAGACGATCATGTTTTGTAAAAGAGTTATCGGCAACTGGCAGGAGCCATATGGTTGTCGCTTTATCGTATGCAATGCAATCGCCTTGTAATTGCTTTACTTTATCACTAAGCGGTAGCGATAGTCGTAGAAGCAATAGTTGGCGAGACGACAACGATGCTATGATGGAGATCAAGGTGTCACGCCGGTGACGATGGTGATCATGACGGTGGTTCGGAGATGGAGATCACAAGCACAAGATGATGATGGCCATATCATATCACTTATATTGATTGCATGTGATGTTTATCCTTTATGCATCTTATTTTGCTTTGATTGACAGTAGCATTATAAGATGATCTCTCACTAAATTTCAAGATAAAAGTGTTCTCCCTGAGTATGCACCGTTGCCAAAGTTCGTCGTGCTGAGACACCACGTGATGATCAGGAGTGATAAGCTCTACATTCATCTACAACGGGTGCAAGCCAGTTTTGCACACGCAGAATACTCGGGTTAAACTTGACAAGCCTAGCATATGCAGATATGGCCTCGGAACACTGAGACTGAAAGGTCGAGCGTGAATCATATAGTAGATATGATCAACATAGTGATGTTCAGCATTGAAAACTACTCCATTTCACGTGATGATCGGTTATGGTTTAGTTGATTTGGATAACGTGATCACTTAGATGATTAGAGAGATGTCTATCTAAGTGGGAGTTCTTAAGTAATATGATTAATTGAACTTGAATTTATCATGAACTTAGTACTTGATAGTATTTTGCTTGTCTATGTTGCTGTAGATAGATGGCCCGTGTTGTTGTTCCGTTGAATTTTAATGCGTTCCTTGAGAAAGAAAAGTTGAAAGATGATGGTAGCAATTACACGGACTGGGTCCGTAACTTGAGGATTATCCTCATTGCTGCACAGAAGAATTACGTCCTAGAAGCACCACTGGGTGCCAGGCCTGCTACAGATGCAACCGACGACATTAAGAACGTCTGGCAGAGCAAAGCTGATGAATACTCAATAGTTCAGTGTGCCATGCTTTACGGCTTAGAACCGGGACTTCAATGATGTTTTGAACGTCGTGGAACATATGAGATTTTCCAGGAGTTGAAGTTAATATTTCAAGCAAATGCCCGGTTTGAGAGATATGAAGTCCCCAATAAGTTCTATAGCTGCAAGATGGAGGAGAATAGTTCTGTCAGTGAACATATACTCAAAATGTCTGGGTATAATAATCACTTAATTCAACTAGGAGTTAATCTTCCGGATGATAGTGTCATTGACAGAATTCTTCAATCACTTCCACCAAGCTACAAGAGCTTCGTGATGAACTATAACATGCAAGGGATGAACAAAACAATTCCCGAGCTCTTCGCAATGCTAAAGGCTGCGAAGGTAGAAATCAAGAAGGAGCATCAAGTGTTGATGGTTAACAAGACCAAGAGTTTCAAGAAAAAGAGTAAAGGGAAGAAGAAGGGGAACTTCAAGAAGAACGGCAAACAAGTTGCTGCTCAAGAGAAGAAACCCAAGTCTGGACCTAAGCCTGAGACTGAGTGCTTCTACTGCAAGTAGACTGGTCACTGGAAGCGGAACTGCCCCAAGTATTTGGCGGATAAGAAGGATGGCAAGGTGAACAAAGGTATATGTGATATACATGTTATTGATGTGTACCTTACTAGAGCTCGCAGTAGCACCTGGGTATTTGATACTGGTTCTATTGCTAATATTTGCAACTCGAAACAGGGACTACGGATTAAGCGAAGACTGGCTAAGGACGAGGTGACGATGCGCGTGGGAAATGGTTCCAAAGTCGATGTGACCGCCGTCGGCATGCTACCTCTACATCTACCTTCGAGATTACTTTTAGACCTGAATATTTGTTATTTGGTGCCAGCGTTGAGCATGAACATTATATCTGGATCTTGTTTAATGCGAGAAGGTTATTCATTTAAATCTGAGAATAATGGTTGTTCTATTTATATGAGTAATATCTTTTATGGTCATGCACCCTTGAAGAGTGATCTATTTTTGTTGAATCTCGATAGTAGTGATACACATATTCATAATGTTGAAGCCAAAAGATGCAGAGTTGATAATGATAGTGCAACTTATTTGTGGCACTGCCGTTTGGGTCATATTGGTGTAAAGAGCATGAAGAAACTCCATACTGATGGACTTTTCGAATCACTTGATTATGAATCACTTGGTACTTGCGAACCACGCCTCATGGGCAAGATGACTAAAATGCCGTTCTCCGGAACTATAGAGCGAGCAACAGATTTGTATGAAATCATACATATTGATGTATGTGGTCCGATGAATATTGAGGCTCGTGGCGGGTATCATTATTTTCTCACCTTCAGAGATGATTTGAGCAGATATGGTTATATCTACTTAATGAAACATAAGTCTGAAACATTTGAAAAGTTCAAAGAATTTCATAGTGAAGTGGAAAATCATCGTAACAAGAAAATAAAGTTTCTACGATCTGATCGTTGAGGGGAATATTTGAGTTACGAGTTTGGTCTACATGTGAAACAATGCGGAATAATTTCGCAACTCACGCCACCTGGAACACCACAACGTACTGGTGTGTCCGAACGTTGTAATCGTACATTACTAGATATGGTGCGATCTATGATGTCTCTTACTGATTTACCACTATCATTTTGGGGTTATGCTTTACAGACGGCTGCATTCACGTTAAATAGGGCACCATCAAAATCCGTTGAGACGACGCCTTATGAACTATGGTTTGGCAAGAAACCAAAGTTGTCGTTTCTTAAAGTTTGGGGCTGCGATGCTTATGTGAAAAAACCTCAACCTGATAAGCTCGAACCCAAATCGGAGAAATGTGTCTTCATAGGATACCCAAAGGAAACTGTTGGGTACACCTTCTATCACAAATCCGAAGGCAAAACATTCATTGCTAAAAATGGATCCTTTCTAGAGAAGGAGTTTTTCTCGAAAGAAGTACTAAGTGGGAGGAAAGTAGAACTTGATGAGGTAACTGTACATGCTCCCTTATTGGAAAGTAGTTCATCACAGAAACCGGTTCCTATGACGCCTACACCAATTAGTGAGGAAGCTAATGATATTGATCATGAAACTTTAGATCAAGTTACTACCGAACCTCATAGGTCAACCAGAGTAAGTCCACACCAGAGTGGTATGATAATCCTATTCTGGAGGTCATGTTACTTGACCATGGTGAACCTACTAACTATGAGGAAGCGATGATGAGCCCAGATTCCGCAAAATGGCTTGTGACCATGAAATCTGAGATGGGATCCATGTATGAGAACAAAGTGTGGACTTTGGTTGACTTGCCCGATGATCGGCAAGCCATCGAGAATAAATGGATCTTCAAGAAGAAGACTGACGTTGATGGTAATGTTACTATCTACAAAGCTCGACTTGTTGTGAAATGTTTTCAACAAGTTCAAGGGGTTGACTACGATGAGAGTTTCTCACCCGTAGCGATGCTTAAGTCTATCCGAATCATATTAGCAATTGCCGCATTTTATGATTATGAAATTTGGCAAATGGATGTCAAAACTGCAATCCTGAATGGATTTCTGGAAGAAGAGTTGTATATGATGCAACCAGAAGGTTTTGTCGATCCAAAAGGTGCTAACAAAGTGTGCAAGCTATAGCGATCCATTTATGGACTGGTGCAAGCCTCTCGGAGTTGGAATAAACGCTTTGATAGTGTGATCAAAGCATATGGTTTTATACAGACTTTTGGAGAAGCCTGTATTTACAAGAAAGTGAGTGGGAGCTCTGTAGCATTTGTAATATTATATGTGGACGACATATTGTTGATTGGAAATGATATATAATTTCTGGATAGCATAAAAGGATACTTGAATAAAAGTTTTCCAATGAAAGACCTCGGTGAAGCTGCTTCTATATTGGGCATCAAGATCTATAGAGATTGATCAAGATGCTTAATTGGACTTTCACAAAGTACATACCTTGATAAAGTTTTGAAAAAGTTCAAATGGATCAAGCAAAGAAAGGGTTCTTGCCTGTAATACAAGGTGTGAAGTTGAGTCAGACTCAATGCCCGACCACTGCAGAAGATAGAGAGAAAATGAAAGATGTTCCCTATGCTTCAGCCATAGGCTCTATCATGTATGCAATGCAGTGTACCAGACTTGATGTGTGCCTTGCTATTAGTTTAGCAGGGAGGTACCAAAGTAATCCAGGAGTGGATCAGTGGACAGCGGTCAAGAACATCCTGAAGTACATGAAAAGGACTAAGGATATGTTTCTCGTTTATGGAGGTGACAAAGAGCTAGTTATAAATGGTTACGTCGATGCAAGCTTTGACACTGATCCGGACAATTCTAAATCGCAAACCGGATATGTGTTTATATTGAACGGTGGAGCTGTCAGTTGGTGTAGTTCTAAACAAAGCATCATGGCAGGATCTACGTGTGAAGCGGAGTGCATAGCTGCTTCGGAAGCAGCAAATGAAGGAGTCTAGATGAAAGAGTTCATATCCGATCTAGGTGTCATGCCTAGTGCATCGGGTCCAATGAAAATCTTTTGTGACAATACTGGTGCAATTGCCTTGGCAAAGGAATCCAGATTTCACAAGAGAACCAAGCACATCAAGAGACGCTTCAATTCCACCCAGGACCAAGTCCAGGTGGGAGACAAAGAGATTTGTAAGATACATACATATCTGAATGTTGCAGACCCGTTGACTAAGGCTCTTCCACGAGCAAAACATGATCAGCACCAAAGCTCCATGGGTGTTAGAATCATTACTGTGTAATCTAGATTATTGACTCTAGTGCAAGTGGGATACTGAAGGAAATATGCCCTAGAGGCAATAATAAAGTTATTATTTATTTCCTCATATCATGATAAATGTTTATTATTCATGCTAGAATTGTATTAACCGGAAACGTAATACATCTGTGAATACATAGACAAACATAGTGTCACTAGTATGCCTCTACTTGACTAGCTCATTGATCAAAGATGGTTGAGTTTCCTAACCATAGATATGAGTTATCATTTGATCAATGGGATCACATCATTAGAAGAATGATGTGATTGACTTGGCCCATTTCGTTAGCTTACCACTTGATCATTTAGTATGTTGCTATTGCTTTCTTCATGACTTATACATGTTCCTATGACTATGAGATTATGTAACTCCCGCTTACCGGACGAACACTTTGTGTGCTACCAAACGTCACTTAGCTGGGTGATTATAAAGGTGCTCTACAGGTGTCTCCGAAGGTACTTGTTGAGTTGACGTATTTCGAGATTAGGATTTGTCACTCCGATTGTCGGAAAGATATCTCTGGGCCCTCTCAGTAATGCACATCACTATAAGCCTTGCAAGCAATGTAGCTAATGAGTTAGTTTCCGGATGATGCATTACGTAGCAAGTAAAGAGACTTGCCGGTAATGAGGTTGAACTAGGTATTGAGATATCGGCGATCGAATCTCGGGCAAGTAACATATCGATGACAAAGGGAACATCGTATGTTGTTATGCGGTTTGACCGATAAAGATCTTCGAAGAATTTGTGGGAGCCAATATGAGCATCCAGGTTCCTCTATTGGTTATTGACCGAAGACGTGTCTCGGTCATGTCTACATAGTTCTCGAACCCGTAGGGTCCGCATGCTTAAAGTTCGATGATGATCGATATTATGAGTTTTTGTGTTTTGATGTACCGAAGGTAGTTCGGAGTCCAGGATATGATCACAGACATGACGAGGAGTCTCGAAATGGTCGAGACGTAAATATCGATATATTGGACGACTATGTTCAAACACCGGAATGGTTTCAGAAGGTTTCAGACATATACCGGAGTACCGGGGGGTTACCGGAACCCCCCGGGAGAGGAGGGGTGGCCATGGCAGGCTGCACACCCCTCCCCCTCTAGTCCGAATTGGACAAGGAGGGGGGGCGACTCCCCCCTTTCCTTCCTCTCTCTCTCCCTTGCTTCCCTTCTCCTACTCCAACAGGGAAAGGAGGAGTCCTACTCCCGGTGGGAGTAGGACTCCCCCCTTGGCACGCCCTCCCCCTAGGCCGGCCGCCTCCCCCCTTGTTCCTTTATATACGGGGGCAGGGGGCACCTCTAGACACAACAATTGATCATTGATCTCTTAGCTGTGTGCGGTGCCCCCTCCACCATATTCCACGTTGGTAATATCGTGGCGGTGCTTAGGCGAAGCCCTGCGTCGGTAACATCATCATCACCGTCATCACGCCGTCGTGCTGACGGAACTCTCCTGCAAAGCTCTGCTAGATCGGAGTTCGTGGGACGTCATCGAGTTGAACGTGTGCTGAACTTGGAGGTGTCGTACGTTCGGTACTTGATCTGTCGGATCGTGAAGACGTACAACTACATCAACCGCGTTGTGCTAACGCTTCCGCTTTCGGTCTACGAGGGTACGTGGACAACACTCTCCCCTCTCGTTGCTATGGATCACCATGATCTTGCGTGTGCGTAGGATTTTTTTTGAAATTACTATGTTCCCCAACACTGATCCACCCCACATATCAAATTATCAAAGTAGTTAACGAAATCAAATAAACATGATGAACGTGACTAGATGAGAATTCCTATGTGTCCTCGAGAACATTTTGCTCATTATTAGTACTTTTGGCTTGTCCTTTGTTATAAAAAGGATTAGGCCACCTTGCTGCACTCTTGTTACTATTCTTACTTGATACTTATTATGAATTACCTTACTACAAAACTATCTGCTATCACTACTTACAGCACTTGCACATAATACCTTGTTGAAAAACCGCTTGTCATTTCCTTCCGCTTCTCGTTGGGTTTGACACTCAAACTTATGGAAAGGACTAAGATTGATCCCCTATACTTGTGGGTCATCAAGACTCTTTTCTGGCACCATTCCTGGGGAGTGAAGCGCCTTTGATAAGTGGAATTTGGTTAGGAAACATTTTATTACATGCTGAAATTTACTGTTAGTTATTACTATGGAAAGTAACCCTTCGACGGGCTTGTTCGGGGTACCTTCACCTCGACCGGAAGTGGTAAGAGCCGCTCCTGAACCTACTAAAGCTACTGAAAATGTTTAGTATGAAACTCCTTCAGGTATTATGGAGAAACTGCTTGCTAATCCCTATTTAGGAGATGGAACAATACATCCTGATATGCACTTAATATATATGAAATTTGTGGATTGTTTAAGCATGCAGGTTTATCAGAGGATGGAGTTAAGAAGAATGAATTTGCTTTATCAGAAAGAGCATGATCTTGGTACATGCTGTTGGATGACATCGGAACTTTGGACTGGAACCGATTGAAGCTGGAATTCTACCAAAAAAATTATCCTATGCATTTGGTTCATCGTGACCGGGATCATATATATAATTTTTGGTCTAGTGAAGGAGAAACTATCACTCGAGCTTGCGGAGGCTTAAATACGTGATGCACACATTTCCCAACCATGAGCTCTCAAGAGAAATGATTATACAGAACTTTTATGCTTGGCTTTCTCATGATGGTAAATCAATGCTTGATACTTCTTCTGTCGGTTCCTTTATGAAGAAAACTATTGAATTAAAATGTGATCTTATTGAAAGAATTAAACACAACTTTGAAGATTGGGAAATCGATAAAGGTAATGAGTTGAGTATAAATCTTGAATACAATCGTGCTAAGTCTTGTACAGAAATAGATGTTTTTCATTAGCTTAGTGCAAAATATGGACTTGACTCTGAGATAGTAGCTACTTTCTATGAATCATTTGCTGCTCATGTTTATATCCCTAAGGATAAGTAGTTTAAATTTCATCCACCTATTGAAGAAATTTGTGAGGAACCTTTATGGCTAAAACTGAAACAATTGCTTATACTGCTGATCTAGTTGTACCCACTGCTTATAATTGAGAAACCCACTTTCCCTGTTAGGATTAAGGAACATGCTAAAGTTACAACTGTGGTTCATAAGTTTAGTGTTAAAACACCTAAACCCTCTGAACAAGTTAAAGTGGAACCTAATATTACAATGAGCAAAGATCTCTTGGTTGATAATATTGATGGACATGTCGTTTATTTCTGCGAGGAAGCAACCAGGATTGCTAACAATTTAATACTAAAAAAGATAAATTAGATAAGAGTAAGCCAGTTGTTGGCATGCATGTTGTTTTAGTTAAGATTGGAGATCATTGCTATCATGGTTTATGTGATACGGGTGCTAGCGTAATCCCTATTCCATTTACTTTATTCAAGAAGTTATGCATGATATTACACCTATTGAGATATAAGATATCGATGTTACTATTAAGCATGCAAAGAAAGATACCATTTCACCACTTGGGATCGTTAGAGATATTGAAGTCTTGTGCGGTAAGATTAAATGCCCTACTGATTTTCTAGTTCTTGGATCACCGCAAGATGACTTTTGTCCCATTATATTTGGTAAACCTTTCTTGATTACCATTAATGCTGAAATTGATTGTGTTGAGAAGGTCAGTGTTAAGTTTGGTGATGTATCTCATGAATTTAATTTCTCGAAGTTTAGTAGACAACCCTATGATAAAGAATTTCCTAGTAAAGATGAAATCATTGGTATTGCTTCTGTTGTTCCTCCTACCGATCCATTAGGATAATATCCGCTAGACCATGCAAATGCTATGCATATGAACGAAAGAGATGAAATAAATGAAATATTCTTTAGGCAAGCACCTATTCTTAAACACAATTTTCATGTCAAAATTTTAGGATATCCTCTTCTACCCAAGAGTGATCCTGTGTTTGAATTAAAGAAACTCCCTGATACATTGAAATATGCTTATCTTGATGAAAAGAAGATATATTCTATCATTATCAATGCTAACCTTTCAGTACACGAAGAAACGAGACTACTTAAAACTCTAAGGAAGCATCGTGTTGCAGTTATATATACTCTTGATGATCTTAAGGGCATTAGCCCAACATTATGTCAACACAAGATTAATATGGATCCATATGCTAAACCAGTTGTCAATCATCAACGCCGCCTGAATCCTAAAATGAAGGATGTGGTAAGAACTGAAATATTAAAGCTTCTGGAGTCAGGTATAATTTATCCTATAGCTGATAGTAGATGGGTAAGCCATGTTCATTGTGTCCCTAAAAAGAGGCATCACCGTTGTTCCTAATGATAAAAATGAAATTATCCCACAAAGATGTGCAATTAGTTATAGTATGGTAATTGATTTAGGTAATTGAATAAAGCAACTAGAAAAGATCATTACCCATTGTCTTTCATTGATCAAATGTTAGAAAGATTATCTAAGAATACACATTTCTACTTTCTAGATGGATATTCTGTTTTTTCATAAATACCAGTTTCACAAGAAGATCAAGAGAAAACTACCTTTAGTTTTCCTTACGAAACTTATTCTTATAGGTATGCCTTTTGGTTTATGTACCTGCTACCTTTCAAAGATGTATGACTGCTATATTCTCTAATTCCGTGAGAAAATTGTCGAGGTGTTCATGGATGATTTTTCCTTTTACGGAACTTGTTTTGATGAGCAATCTTGACAAAGTTTCACAAAGATGTGAAGAGACTAATCTTATCTTGAATTGGGAGAAGTGTCGCTTCATGGTGAATGAAGGTATAATCCTTGGTCATAAAATTTTCGAAAGAGGTATTGAGGTAGATAAAGCTAAAGTTAATGCAATTGAGAAGATGCCATGTCCTAAAGATATCAAAGGTGTAAGAAGTTTCCTTGGTCATGTTGGTTTTGTAGGAGGTTCATTAAAGACTTCTCTAAAATTTCTTGGCCTCTCATTAATATCCTACGAAAAGATGTCCCTTTTTGTTGGTGTGAAAACCGTCATACCTCAGGGTAGGTGTCCCGAGTTGTGGATCTCAGACAGATGGTACCAAGAATAGGGAGACGATGTTTTACCCAGGTCCGGGCCCTCTTGATGGAGGTAAAACCCTATGTCCTGCTCTTGTTTATATTGATGTGGATGTATCAAGTACAGAGTTGATCTACCTCGAGATCGTGAGATGTGTTCTAACTCTAGGTCTAGGTGATTGAGATTGTGTTGATGTTCCCCCGTATGAGCTAATCCCTATGGTTTATATAGACGCCAGGTAGGGTATCTAGGGTTATAAGGTCTTGGCGTAGAGGCGGTAGGAGAAGTCTTGTAGTATACGACAAGTCTTCAGTGGATCCAATCTCGATCTCGTCTCCAGCGTGCAAGTTTCGGAGTCCATCTTGAGAAGAATGAGGGCCCGTCACCCCACCCGAGGAATATGGGCCGACTAGGTTAGCACCCCCTAATCCAGGAAACCGTCAGTAGCCCCTAAACAGGCCTTCGACGACGAGGATGACACTATTGGACTTTAGTTCCAGAGTCTTTGGCTCGACAGGCGAGTTCCCGTGTAGATCCCTCCGAGTAGTCTTTGAAAGCTTAATAGTTCTGTTGGGTGGACCTGGCTCGGCCGCATGTGGCCCAGGTTTTCTGACCTTGGTAGCTACATTTATATGGGGAAGCTATTTTATTTATGGTGAAACGTCAAAGCGTCGGCCTTTTCCCCCCTTCTTATTTACGAGCCAGGCGTCTAAACTCACCAAACACCCCCAACCCTTCTTTCCAAGCAAATTTCACAAGTGATCTCCTTCTCCCAAGTCCACCCTCAAGAGTTTCTCATGGAGAGCGACTCTAGGCGCTCTCATGGCCCTGACAGGGGTGACTGGGGCAGTTGCACCATGTCGCGCTTTCAACTGGAGCGCCTGGCCAAGCGAGGATATTTGCCAGATTCAGACCTGACAGGGACTCGTTTAGGATCGACATCCTTGAACGGGAAAGTGCACGCGGAGAACCATCCTTCCCCTCGACAGGGCGAAAGGGTATGCTTTGTTTCCTTCCTAGTGCGTGGTCTACCTAGGGTTTCCTATTCACCCTTCCTCCGGGGCCTTTTAGAGTTCTATGGGTTGCAAATTCACCCCAAACTCGATTTTACATATCGCGGGGTATGCCGTCCTCTGTGAGATGTGTCTCGGATGTGAGGCGCACTTCGGGCTGTGGAGGAAGTATTTCTGCATAGTGCCCTGCTCTCCTATCGAGAAGTTGTATGAGGTCGGGGCAGTTGAAATCTATCAAATCGAGGGGACCGAGTACCCATCAGGCATACGTCGGGAGGATACTGACGTCTGGCCAACCAAGTGGTTTTATGTAGATGACGTTCCCCTCCTCGACCTAGTTCAGCCTGGACTCCCTTCATTTTCCATGGAGCCCCCGAGGAGGCATTATAGTTGGAGGCCACAGGGCCCTACCCAAGAGGAAAGTGTTGAGGTTACCAAGCCGACAGCTCGGGTAAAGCAATTGACGAGCACCGGCCTTACTATAATAGATTTAATGGCCACGGCGATAAACCGAAGAGTCCAGCCACTTAGGCAACACCCTCTTCTATTGTGCGAGTTCAACGAGACCGACGACTCTTCACGAACAATCCAGGAGGACTTCTTTGACCAAGCAGCCTTTAGATTAGTGCTGGTTGTTGTTTATTAGGGGGCGGCGGAAGATTTTTCTCAACAACAATTCCAAGAGGGCTATCCTACTACAACCGCACCGATATAGTAAGTTTTCTGAGTTTTCTCGTCCATCCGAGTTGTTTAATATCTAACCACCCATTTATTGGTCTTGAACAGAGATGGAGGCCTTGGGTTGAGGCCATAAGCAGCCCGTCACCTGAGCCGAAGGCGCACCACCGAGCAGAGGACCCCCTTTTCAACGAGGATAAGGATTTAGCCCTTATCTATGAGGGGAGGACATTTTATCTGGAGAGCCTTGATAGCTCAAGGGTGGCTGTTGCCCCTGATGTACCAGGGAGGAGACCGGCTTCATCTGTAATGCCCCTTCCTCTAATCGAAAGAGTGCTGCTCGCCCTCCAGCCCTAGCCGTCCGACTTCTCCTCCAAAGGGACGATGTTCGAAACATCCGCGCAGAGAAACGGCTCTACCAGGGAGTCCCCCATGGGAAGCGCAAGAAGCGCAAGCTGAGGTCATAGGGGCGGGCAAAAGTGCTCCCTCAGCTTATCAGGTAACTCCTCGATTGCCACATTTATAGAGGTGCCATCTCAGGTCCTAACCCTTTTGACCATCTGCATGCAGCCCTCACCTTCCTCTAGGGCGGCGAGCATGAGGACTGAGAGGATGACAGCTTCATATAAGGGAGCGGAGGCACGCCCTACCTCGGGAATTACTCTTGAGGTTCCCCATCCTAAGGACTCGGCGACCAGCTCGGGTACTACTTCCATATCCAGTGTGCCATGAATTACCGGGGGCGGAAGATTTCCCTAAAGGATTCAGCCTTCTCGGATCGGGATTTCAATCCCCTTAGCGTGGTGGATGCATACCTTAGGGCGACCCATGGTGCATTTGATCAGTCCTTGGACGTCATGTTGCAAGGTTTACGGTTAAGTCTTTTCGCAAGTTCATATTCCTTTGAGGTTTTGTGTATTTCTTTATTTGCTTGAAGGCAAACAAGACTACCTAATGTCGTAGGAGCCCCTAAGGCTTGATATGGGGGAATGCGACCATGGCAAGGCTTTATTATATAACAACACATGCCGTCCTTGACAGGAAGCTCAGGCAAAGAGTGTTCAGCTAACAGAGGCGCTTTCCCAAACGAAGGGGAAGTTAGATTCCGCCTTGGCCGAGGTGGAGCAGGTGAAAAAGTTCACCATGGAGGCGCACGGTAAGTGCTTTTTCCTGTTCATGAATAATGGGCGCTATATAGATTATGAGATGGACTGACAACATAATCCAATGTAGCAGCAGAAGCTCTAGGTCATCTTGGCAGAGATCTTAGGCAGGCCCGCGAGGATTTGATGTATACAAAATCATAGCGCCAGGCCAATCATCATGTGGTGACCCAAAAGGTGGATGGAGTCAATGCACTAAGGGCTGAAAACACCCGACAGGCCCAAGAAATTGAGATCTTAAAGGCTCAACTGGTTGCTGCTGAACTGAAGAATCGTCAAACAGATGATATGATTTTTGGTAAGTTGTGATTTTCGAAAATCTGTTTTGAATGCAGTTTAACCGAGGTGATTAGTGATGTCGCTTGAACTACGTTGGTATTTTCCTATAGAGGAAGGGAGGATGCAGCACAACTACGGTAGATATTTCCCTCAGTTATGAAACCAAGGTATCAATCCAGTAGGAGAACCAAGCAACACTATATAAACGGTGCTTGCACACAAAGAACAAGTACTTGCAACCCGACGCGTAAGAGGGGTTGTCAATCTCTCCACGGTAAAAAGATAGATAAGTTTGTGGTAGATTGGATAAATAGATCACGCAATAAAACAAAATAAGTAAATAAAGAAAAAGTGCAGCAAGGTATTTTTGGGTTTTTGGAAATATAGATATGAAAATAAAAGTGGCAAATAATAGATCGGAAAGCAAATATGAAGACGAATATACCTGGCGGCCGTAGATTTCACTAGTGGCTTCTCTCAAGAAAAATAGCATACGATGGGTAAACAAATTATTGTTGGGCAATTGATAGAACTTCAAATAATTATGACGATATCCAGGCAATGATCATTATATTTGCATCACGTCCAAAATTAGTATACTGACTCCTGCCTGCATCTACTACTATTACTCCACACATCGACCGCTATCCAGCATGCATCTAGTGTATTAAATTCATGGAGAAATGGAGAAATGCAATAAGAACGATGACATGATGTAGACAAGATCTATTCATGTAGGAATAGACCCCATCTTGTTATCCTTAATGGAAATGATCAATACGTGTCTTGCTGCCCCTTCTGTCACTGGGAAAGAACACCACACGACCGAACCCATCACGAAGCACCTCTTCCCATGGTAAGAAAAATCGATCTAGTCGGCCTAACTAAACCAAAGATTCAACCAAGAAATACGAGTCTATAAGTAACCATGCATATAAGAGATCAAAAGAAGACTCAAGTAACTTTCATGGATAGAATAGATCTGATCATAAACTCAAAGTTCATAGGATCCCAACAAACACACCGCAAAAAGATTTAGATCAAATAGATCTCCAAGAGACCATTTGTCACGCCCAAGATGCGACCCTATCCTAAAGGAACTCGAAGGTCCCACCAAGGATAGAAGCGCATCTTGAAGACGCTTTTGCAAGGTGGATATCATTACATCAACATTACATAATAGTGGGGATACATCCAATACATATAATGTCACATGAATACAACAATACAACATACAAGAACAACATCCAACTATGGATGAATCATAAACAGAAACTCAAGCAATATCCACCCTGCTAGCCCAGGCTGCCGACCTAGAACCTATCCCCTGATCGAAGAAGAAGCGGAAGAAGAACTCCAAAACAAGCAAACATCACTCTCGCGTCATGATCATCGCATAACCTGTACCTGCAACTGTTGTTGTAGTAATCTGTGAGCCACGAGGACTCAGCAATCCCATTACCATGGGTATCAAGACTAGCAAAGCTTAATGGGAAAGGAAGGGGTAAAGTGGTGAGGTTGCAGCAGCGGCTAAGCATATATGGTGGCTAACATACGCAAATGAGAGCGAGAAGAGAAACAAAGGAACAGTCGTGAAGCTAGCAATGATCAAGAGGTGATCCTGAACACCTACTTACGTCAAACATAACCTAGAAACCGTGTTCACTTCCCGGACTCCGCCGAGAAGAGACCATCACGGCTACACACGCAGTTGATGCATTTTAATTCGGATCTGGTGTCAAGTTATCTACAACCGAACATTAACAAATTCCCATCTGCCACATAACCGCGGGCACGGCTCTCGAAAGTTTATACCCTGCAGGGGTGTCCCAACTTAGCCCATGACAAGCTCTCGCGATCAACGAAGGAATAGACCTTCTCCCAGGAAGACCCGATCAGACTCGGAATCCCGGTTTACAAGACATTTCGACAATGGTAAAACAAGACCAGCAAGACCTCCCGGCGTGTCGACATCCTGATAGTAGCTACGCGTATCTCGTCTCAGGCCACGACCGGATGAGCACTACGTACAACTAGAACCAGCCCTCAAGTTTCCCCGAGGTGGCGCTGCAAGTGGCTCTAGTTTGGACCAACACTTAGACAAGCATTGGCCCGGGGGGGCTAAAATAAAGATGACCCTTAGGATGCGCGACTCCCAAGGGAAAAAGGTAATAGGTGAGGCAAATGGTAAAACCAATGTTGGGCCTTGCTGGAGGAGTCTTATTCAAAGCGAACTGTCAGGGGGGTCCCATAAATCACCCGACCGCGTTAGGAACGCAAAATCCGGGAACATAACACCGGTATGACGGAAACTAGGGCGGCAAGAGTGGAACAAAACACCAGGCATAAGGCCGAGCCTTCCACCCTTTACCAAGTATATAGGTGCATTAATAATATAAGAGATATTGTGATATCCCAACATAACCCTGTCCACCATGGAGCAATCTTCAACTTCACCTGCAACTAGTAACGCTATGAGAGGGGCTGAGCAAAGCGGTAACATAGCCAAGCAACGGTTTGCTAGGAAAGGTGACAAAGGTTAGAGGTTCATGGCAATTTGGGAGGCTTGATGAGCAAAAGATAGGTAACGCAGCATAGCGATAGAATGAAGCAACTAGCATAGCAATGATAGTAGTGAGATCCAGGGTAGCGGTCATCTTGCCTGAAATCCCACTAGGAAGAAGAACGAGTCCATGAAGTAGACGAGCCAACGTAGTCGAACGAATCCTCACGAACGCAACGTTACCGGAACTAAGAAGCAACATCGGAAAGAAACAAACAACATGGTAAATGCACAAGCATAAACATGGCATGATGCACAAACAAGTATGATTCATGTCCGGTTTAATGAGGCATGGCACGGCAAAGTGCAACAAACAATACTACAAGTTAAATGGAGCTCAATATGCAACGAGTTGCATATTGACAAAACACCACATCAATTATTTAGTTCGCTCTTGTTTAGGTACTCAACAATATTAAATGTTATTAAACATGGCAAGGGGTGAAGCATATGAAACTACCTAACTAGGCAAGTTTAAATGAGGCCGGAAGAACAAACAACAATTCCGGAAAATCCTCATATGCAATTGATGAATTGGCTACTGTTCTGCCCTAAAACATATTTTAAAGTTGATAAACAGGAAAATAAAGTGCACCATGTTAATCTAGGCATTTTTCCACCCCATTTACATATAAAGTTTATTTAAAACCGAGCTACGGTTATTTAGTTATGAAATAAATCATTTTAACATGGCATTTAAGCAAATTTAACCAAACAGCAAGTTAAACATTTTACACATAGATGAAAGTTGGATATTAAGAAACTAGATGAAATTCTAAGCATTTTACATATATAAAACATTTTAATATGATGCACGGTTCATGAGTTATTAAATGCATGAATATGGAGGGGTTTTCTGCAAAACTGATATCTCGGGATAAATGCATCAATCGCTGGACAGGAAAAAAACAGCAACGGGCCGAATCTGGAGGGCGGACTGGGCTGCTCACCATGGGCTCTTGGCCCGGCTGGAGAGGAGGAGGCCCAAGCGGTGCAGATCTGGGTCTTGGGGAGGCGCTGGGCAGCTGGGCTGCGAGCCAAGCAGAGGAGGCCTCGCGCGGGTCGCAGGATGCAGGGGCGCGGTCAACGGAGCTGAGTCGAGCGCTCGTCGTCCTCCTGCTCGAAGCAGAGGATGCAGGGGGCGACAGCCACGGCCGGACTTGGCGGCGGGGACGGCGAGGCAAGGCGGCGGAGGCAGGGCTTGCCGGCGGAGCTTGGCGCGACGGCAGCGACCGGATCGAGGCGGAGGGAGTCAGATCCGGAGCGAAGTAGGCGACGCGAACCGCTGGAGAGACGTTGTCCATGGCGGTTGCTGCAGCTCCTGCAGAAACTCGCGAAAGAGAGAGGTGAGGCACGGGGATGAGAAAGGAGAACCAGGAGGGGGCGCGACAGGGCGACCTGGCTGGAGCTCGTCGGCGGCTGGATCCGGTGGCTCAGGCAGGGAGGAGGGGCGCTGCGGGATAGGAGCTGGCTGCGGGAGGAATCAGCTTGGAGCTCCATGGGGAACGCCATGGTGCAGAGCAAGGCGCAGGGCTCGGGGAAGGAGCACGGCGTGGAGGAGGCGCTCGGGAGGGATCGAGCGGGAGGATCGGGCAGGCAGGTGGCTGCGCTTGCGGGCGGCGCTGAAAGCTAGGAGCGACGCGACTGTGGGTTGGTTCGATTTGGAACACGAGGAAAAGGGGCTAGGTGGATCGGGATGGATCCCGAGAGAACAGTGACGGCGGCGGACGATGGGACATGATCCCTAGAAATTAGGGCTGTCCACTATTTATAGCAAATGGGTTTTTAGCTAGGGGCTAATCGGACCCTCCGATCAAAATCGAACGGTCGAGAAAAAAATAGGCTAGGGAGTCCAAATAAAACAGCAAAGATATTTTACGGATGTTAGGGGATGATTCGAATCCAACGGAGATGATTGAGCGGGTCGGGTTCGGGGGAGTTTCGCACACGCGCGAGAGGGGTCAAGAGAGGTCAACAAGGACAAGGGTCTGACAAAATGACAACGGAGGCAAAGAGAGAAAAGGCAACTGCGAACGTCTACGAGTTTTTATGAAAACATGCAAATGCAATGCGCAAGATGCTATGAGATGAAATGCAAGGCATGAACAAAATGCAAAACAAACGACAAAAACCCAACCACGGAGGAAATAACATATCGCATCTCCGGAAAAGGCAAGAGTTGGAGTTACGAATATGGAAAGTTATATCCGGGGCGTTACACCATTGTATTGAGAATCAAAAGAGAGAGAGGAAGCCATCTAGCTACTAACTATGGACTCGTAGGTCTACAATGAACTACTCATGCATCATTGGAGAGGCACCAATGAGGATGATGAACCCTCCGTGATGGTGTCTAGATTGGATCTAGTGGTTCTAGAACTTGCAGCGGCTGGAATTGTGTTTCGTCGACTCCCGTAGGGTTTTTGGATTTTCAGGGTATTTATAGAGCAAAGAGGCGGTGTGGGAGGCGACCGAGGTGGGAACAACCCACCAGGGTGTGCTTGGCCCCCCAGGCGCGCCCAGATGGGTCGTGCTCCCCTCGGAGCCCCCCTATGGTACTTCTTTGGCCCAGCAGGTGTCTTCTGGTCCAGAAAAAATCTCCAAAAAGTTTCGCTGCGTTTGGACTCCGTTTGGTATTGATTTTCTACGGAGTAAAAAACAAGCAGAAAACTGCAACTGGCACTAGGCTTTATGTCAATAGGTTAGTCCCAAAAATGATATAAAGTTGCTATAAAATGATTGTAAAACATCCAAGAATGATGATATAATGGCATGGAACAAGCAAAAATATAGATATGTTGGAGACGTATCAGCATCCCCAAGCTTAATTCCTACTCGTCCTCAAGTAGGTAAATGAAAAAACAGCATTTTTGATGTGGAATGCTGCCTAACATGTTCATCACATATTCTTTCTTTTGTAGCATGGACATTTGGACTTTTATATGGTTCAAAGCAGTAGTCTAATTTTGACATGAAGATTTCAATACTCAAGCATGTGAACAAGAAACCATGTCTTTCAAAATATCAATACTAAAGCAAGTTGTCCCTAGCCCATTATGCTCAATCATTGATCCATTCGTGAAACACACTCGCATATTAGCTACATGAAATGCTCAAGTACGATCATAGTGCCCCTTAGTTGGTGCTTTGTAAGAGAAGATGGAGACTCAAATAAAAATAAAAATTGCATAAAGTAAATAGAATGGCCAGTCACAGAGGGAAGTAGGGATCTATATAGGTGCCAAAGCTCAAAGCGAAAGACGTAGAGATTAAACATTTTGGGTGGCATGCTTTTCATGTCAAAAAAAATGATCGAGTAGTTCCCAATACTTTCCATGCTAGATATATCATAGGCGGTTCCCAAATAGTAAATAAAGTATATTTCTTTTCCACCATACTTTCACATTCCACGGCTAGCCGTATCCATGGGTGTCGTCCATACCAACCCTTTCCAAGGAATTTATTAATCGACAACATAAACTAAATTCAATTTCATTTCGGGACTGGTGATACGTCTCCAACGTATCTATAATTTTTGATTGTTCCATGCTATTATATTACCTATTTTGGATGTTTATGGGCTTTACTTGACACTTTTATATCATTTTTGGGACTAACCTACTAACCGGAGGCCCAGCCCGAATTGCTGTTTTTTTTTGCCTATTTCAGTGCTTCGAAGAAAAGGAATATCAAACGGAGTCCAAACGGAATGAAACCTTCGGGAGCGATCTTTTTGGAACAAACATGATCCAGGGGACTTGGAGTGGACGTCAAGCAACAGAGGAAGCGGCCACGAGGGTGCCCGGCGCACCCCCTACAGGTGGGCGCGCCCCCACCCTCGTGGGCCCCTCGAGCATCCACCGCCCTACTTCTTCCTCCTATATATACCCACGTACACTTAAACCATCGAGGAGCACCACAAAAACTATTTCCACCGCCGTAACCTTCTGTATCGGTGAGATCCCATCTTGGAGCCTTCATCGGCGCTCCGTCGGAGGGGGAATCGACCATGAAGAGCCTCTACATCATCTCCAAGGCTTCTCCGATGAGTTGTGAGTAGTTTACCACAGACCTTCGGGTCCATAGTTATTAGCTAGATGGCTTCTTCTCTCTCTTTGAATCTCAATACAAAGTTCTCCTCGATCTTCTTGGAGATCCATTCGATGTAACTCTTTTTGCGGTGTGTTTGTCGAGATCCGATGAATTGTGGGTTTATGATCAAGTTTATCTATGAGAAATATTTGAATCTCCTCTGAATTCTTTTATGTGTGATTAAGTTATCTTTGCAAGTCTCTTCGAATTATCAGTTTGGTTTGGCCTACTAGATTGGTCTTTCTTGTAATAGGAGAAGTGCTTAGCTTTGGGTTCAATCTTGCCGTGTCGTTTACCAGTGACAGCAGGGGAAACAAGGCACGTATTGTATTGTTGCCATCGAGGATAAAAAGATGGGGTTTATATCATATTGCATGAGTTTATCCCTCTACATCATGTCATCTTTCCTAATGCGTTACTCTGTTCTTTATGAACTTAATACTCTAGATGCATGCTGGATAGCGATCGATGTGTGGAGTAATAGTAGTAGATGCAGGCAGGAGTCGGTCTACTTGTCACGGACGTGATGCCTATATACATGATCATGCCTAGATAATCTCATAATTATTCGCTTTACTATCAATTGCTCGACAGTAATTTGTTCACCCACCGTAATACTTATGCTATCTTGAGAGAAGCCACTAGTGAAACCTATGGCCCCCGGGTCTATCTTTTATCATATAAGCTTTCAATCTACTTTTATTTGCATCTTTACTTTTCCAATCTATATCATAAAAATACCAAAAATATTTATCTTATCATATTATCTCTATCAGATCTCACTTTCGCAAGTGGCTGTGAAGGGATTGACAACCCCTTTATTGCGTTGGTTACGAGGTTCTTGTTTGTTTGTGTAGGTGTGTGGGACTTTTGAGGAGCCTCCTACTGGATTGATACATTGGTTCTCAAAATTGAGGGAAATACTTATGCTACTTTGCTGCATCACCCTTTCCTCTTCAAGGAAAACCAACGCAAGCTCAAGACGGTTAAGTCTTTTCGCAAGTTCATATTCCTTTGAGGTTTTGTGTATTTCTTTATTTGCTTGAAGGCAAACAAGACTACCTAATGTCGTAGGAGCCCCTAAGGCTTGATATGGGGGAATGCGACCATGGCAAGGCTTTATTATCTAACAACACATGCCATCCTTGACAGGAAGCTCAGGCAAAGAGTGTTCAGCTGACAGAGGCGCTTGCCCAAATGAAGGGGAAGTTAGATTCCGCCTTGGCCGAGGTGGAGCAGGTGAAAAAGTTCACCATGGAGGCGCACGGTAAGTGCTTTTTCCTGTTCATGAATAATGGGCGCTATATAGATTATGAGATGGACTGACAACATAATCCAATGTAGCAGCAGAAGCTCTAGGTCATCTTGGCAGAGATCTTAGGCAGGCCCACGAGGATTTGATGTATACAAAATCATAGCGCCAGGCCAATCATCATGTGGTGACCCAAAAGGTGGATGGAGTCAATGCACTAAGGGCTGAAAACACCCGACAGGCCCAAGAAATTGAGATCTTAAAGGCTCAACTGGTTGCTGCTGAATTGAAGAATTGCCAAACAGATGATATGATTTTTGGTAAGTTGTGATTTTCGAAAATCTGTTCTGAATGCAGTTTAACCGAGGTGATTAGTGATGTCGCTTGAACTATGTTGGTATTTTCCTATAGAGGAAGGGAGGATGCAGCACAACTACGGTAGATATTTCCCTCAGTTATGAAACCAAGGTATCAATCCAGTAGGAGAACCAAGCAACACTATGTAAACGGTGCCTGCACACAAAGAACAAGTACTTGCAACCCGACACGTAAGAGGGGTTGTCAATCTCTCCACGGTAAAAAGATAGATAAGTTTGTGGTAGATTGGATAAATAGATCACGCAATAAAACAAAATAAGTAAATAAAGAAAAAGTGCAGCAAGGTATTTTTGGGTTTTTGGAAATATAGATATGAAAATAAAAGTGGCAAATAATAGATCGGAAAGCAAATATGAAGACGAATATACCTGGCGGCCGTAGATTTCACTAGTGGCTTCTCTCAAGAAAAATAGCATACGGTGGGTAAACAAATTATTGTTGGGCAATTGATAGAACTTCAAATAATTATGATGATATCCAGGCAATGATCATTATATTCGCATCACGTCCAAAATTAGTATACCGACTCCTGCCTGCATCTACTACTATTACTCCACACGTCGACCGCTATCCAGCATGCATCTAGTGTATTAAATTCATGGAGAAATGGAGTAATGCAATAAGAACGATGACATGATGTAGACAAGATCTATTCATGTAGGAATAGACCCCATCTTGTTATCCTTAATGGCAATGATCAATACGTGTCTTGCTGCCCCTTCTGTCACTGGGAAAGAACACCACACGACCGAACCCATCACGAAGCACCTCTTCCCATGGTAAGAAAAATCGATCTAGTCGGCCTAACTAAACCAAAGATTCAACCAAGAAATACGAGGCTATAAGTAACCATGCATATAAGAGATCAAAAGAAGACTCAAGTAACTTTCATGGATAGAATAGATCTGATCATAAACTCAAAGTTCATAGGATCCCAACAAACACACCGCAAAAAGAGTTAGATCAAATAGATCTCCAAGAGACCATTGTATTGAGAATCAAAAGAGAGAGAGGAAGCCATCTAGCTACTAACTATGGACTCGTAGGTCTACAATGAACTACTCATGCATCATTGGAGAGGCACCAATGAGGATGATGAACCCTCCATGATGGTGTCTAGATTGGATCTAGTGGTTCTAGAACTTGCAGCGGCTGGAATTGTGTTTCGTTGACTCCCCTAGGGTTTTTGGATTTTCAGGGTATTTATAGAGCAAAGAGGCGGTGCGGGAGGTGACCGAGGTGGGAACAACCCACCAGGGCGTGCTTGGCCCCCCAGGCGCGCCCAGGTGGGTTGTGCTCCCCTCGGAGCCCCCCTATGGTACTTCTTTGGCCCAGCAGGTGTCTTCTGGTCCGGAAAAAATCTCCAAAAAGTTTCGCTGTGTTTGGACTCCGTTTGGTATTGATTTTCTATGGAGTAAAAAACAAGCAAAAAACTGCAACTGGCACTAGGCTTTATGTCAATAGGTTAGTCCCAAAAATGATATAAAGTTGCTATAAAATGATTGTAAAACATCCAAGAATGATGATATAATGGCACGGAACAAGCAAAAATATAGATATGTTGGAGACGTATCAGCATCCCCAAGCTTAATTCCTACTCGTCCTCAAGTAGGTAAATGATAAAAACGGAATTTTTGATGTGGAATGCTGCCTAACATGTTCATCACATATTCTTTCTTTTGTAGCATGGACATTTGGACTTTTATATGGTTCAAAGCAGTAGTCTAATTTTGACATGAAGATTTCAATACTCAAGCATGTGAACAAGAAACCATGTCTTTCAAAATATCAATACTAAAGCAAGTTGTCCCTAGCCCATTATGCTCAATCATTGATCCATTCGTGAACACACTCGCATATTAGCTACATGAAATGCTCAAGTACGATCATAGTGCCCCTTAGTTGGTGCTTTGTAAGAGAAGATGGAGACTCAAATAAAAATAAAAATTGCATAAAGTAAATAGAATGGCCATTCGTAGAGGGAAGTAGGGATCTATATAGGTGCCAAAGCTCAAAGCAAAAGAAGTAGAGATTAAACATTTTGGGTGGCATGCTTTTCATGTCAACGAAAATGATCGAGTAGTTCCCAATACTTTCCATGCTAGATATATCATAGGCGGTTCCCAAACAGTAAATAAAGTATATTTCTTTTCCACCATACTTTCATATTCCACGGCTAGCCGTATCCATGGGTGCCGTCCATACCAACACTTTCCAAGGAATTTATTAATCGACAACATAAAGTAAATTCAATTTCATTTCAGGACTGGTGATACGTCTCCAATGTATCTATAATTTTTGATTGTTCCATGCTATTATATTACCTATTTTGGATGTTTATGGGCTTTACTTGACACTTTTATATCATTTTTGGGACTAACCTACTAACCGGAGGCCCAGCCCGAATTGTTGTTTTTTTGCCTATTTCAGTGTTTCGAAGAAAAGGAATATCAAACGGAGTCCAAACGGAATGAAACCTTCGGGAGTGATCTTTTTGGAACAAACATGATCCAGGGGACTTGGAGTGGACGTCAAGCAACAGAGGAGGCGGCCACGAGGGTGCCCGGCGCACCCCTTATAGGTGGGCGCGCCCCCACCCTCGTGGGCCCCTCGAGCATCCACTGACCTACTTCTTCCTCCTATATATACCCACGTACCCTGAAACCATCGAGGAGCACCACGAAAACTATTTCCACCACCGTAACCTTCTGTATCGGCGAGCTCCCATCTTGGAGCCTACATCGGTGCTCCGCCGGAGGGGGAATCGACCATGAAGAGCCTCTACATCATCTCCAAGGCCTCTCTGATTACCACAGACCTTTGTGTCCATAGTTATTAGCTAGATGGCTTCTTCTCTCTCTTTGAATCTCAATACAAAGTTCTCCTCGATCTTCTTGGAGATCCATTCGATGTAACTCTTTTTGCGGTGTGTTTGTCGAGATCCGATGAATTGTGGGTTTATGATCAAGTTTATCTATGAGAAATATTTGAATCTCCTCTGAATTATTTTATGTGTGATTAATTTATCTTTGCATGTCTCTTCGAATTATCAGTTTGGTTTGGCCTACTAGATTGGTTTTTCTTGCAATGGGAGAAGTGCTTAGCTTTGGGTTCAATCTTGCGGTGTCGTTTCCCAGTGACAGCAGGGGCAACAAGGCACATATTGTATTGTTGCCATCGAGGATAAAAAGATGGGGTTTATATCATATTGCATGAGTTTATCCCTCTACATCATGTCATCTTTCCTAATGCGTTACTCTGTTCTTTATGAACTTAATACTCTAGATGCATGCTGGATAGCGATCGATGTGTGGAGTAATAGTAGTAGATGCAGGCAGGAGTCGGTCTACTTGTCACGGACGTGATGCCTATATACATGATCATGCCTAGATAATCTCATAATTATTCGCTTTACTATCAATTGCTCGACAGTAATTTGTTCACCCACCGTAATACTTATGCTATCTTGAGAGAAGCCACTAGTGAAACCTATGGCCCCCGGGTCTATCTTTTATCATATAAGCTTTCAATCTACTTTTATTTGCATCTTTACTTTTCCAATCTATATCATAAAAATACCAAAAATATTTATCTTATCATATTATCTCTATCAGATCTCACTTTCGCAAGTGGCTGTGAAGGGATTGACAACCCCTTTATTGCGTTGGTTACGAGGTTCTTGTTTGTTTGTGTAGGTGCGTGGGACTTTTGAGGAGCCTCCTACTGGATTGATACATTGGTTCTCAAAATTGAGGGAAATACTTATGCTACTTTGCTGCATCACCCTTTCCTCTTCAAGGAAAACCAACGCAAGCTCAAGACGTAGCAAGAAGGATTTCTGGCGCCGTTGCCGGGGAGGTCTTCTCTCAAGTCAAGACATACCAAGTACCCATCACAAACTCGTCTCCCTCTCATTACATTATTTGTCGTTTGCCTCTTGTTTTTCTCTCCCCCACTTCACCCTTGCCATTTTATTCGCCCTCTCTTTACCGTTTGCCTTCCCGTTGCCATGACCGAATCAAAAAGAACTAAGGGTCCTTTCCAGGGTTTTAGTACCTTGGATAGTCCCTCTATCCTCTCTAAGCTCATAAATAATGATGCTATGGAAAGACCTACCGGGGTCACCAATGAGGGTTTGAACAATTTTGATGAAGATGACTCCAGAATTTTTCGTTATTTACTTGATGAGTCTTTCAAAGATGCTTGGGATAGGTTATTAAGGATTCGGGCTAGCTATGTGCCACAATATCAAATTGAAGTTTACCTAAAAAGTTTCTATGTTGGCTTACCCGCTTCTTTCAAGCAAGTTCTAGATTCTATTTTTGAAGAAGGTTTTCTTGAGGGGGGATGCTATAGATACCTATGAAAAAATGAAATCTATATTTGGGCACCCTATGAATAATAAGGTTGAATCTACCACTCTCTTATGCTTTTATCAAAATGAAATTATCAAACAGATGAAGGCTAGCTTATATGCAAATTTCCGTAACATGCTTAATCTTACTTCATCCATTAATGGAAATGTGCTTTCCCAAAATAGAATAATGAATGACATAGAAAGGAAATTCTCACTTTCCTTTCCGAGTGCCAAAGATGGCACTACTTAGATCTATCCTCGCTTTTATGCCTAGCTTAGGGCGTTAAACAAAAGCGCTAGTTGGGAGGCAACCCAATTTTATCTTTGTTTTTTGCTTTTGATTATGTTTAGTAATAAATATTTCATCTAGCTTATGTTTAGATGTGTTTTCATGTTTTAATTAGTGTTTGTGCCAAGTAGAACCTATAGGATAACCTATGGTGATAGTTAATTTGATTCTGCTGAAAAACAGAAACTTTGCGCGCACGAAAATAATTTTATTAATTCACAGAAATGTGATTTTGCATTGATTATTTCTTATCTAGATCAATAGACAAATTGCCTAGGACTTCCTATTTTGGTAGGATTTTTAGAGTTCCAGAAGTATTCTAGAGTTACAGATTGCTACAGACTGTTCTGTTTTTGACAGATTCTGTTTTTCGTGTGTTGTTTGCTTATTTTGATGCATCTATGGCTAGTATTAAGTGGTATGAACCATAGAGAAGTTGGAATACATTAGGTTTAACACCAATATAAATAAAGAATGAGTTCATTACAGTACCTTATGTGTTGGTTTGTCTTTCTTGCACTAACGGAGCTTATGAGATTTCCTGTTGAGTTTTGTGTTGTGAAGTTTTCATGTTTTGGCTAAAGATTTGATGGATTATGGAATAAGGAGTGGCAAGAGCCTATGATTGGGTATGCACATGGCACCCCAAGATATTCAAGGATAACCAAAAGCCTAAGCTTGGGGATTCCCCGGAAGGTATCCCCTCTTTCGTCTTCGTCTATCGGTAATTTTACTTGGAGCTATATTTTTATTCGCCACATGATATGTGTTTTTCTTGGAGCGTCTTGTATGATATTAGTTTTGCTTTTTAGATTACCACAATCATCCTTGCTGTACACACCTTTTGGTAGAAGCCCACTTGGTTAGAATTTATTAGAATACTCTATCTGCTTCACTTATATCTTTTGAGCTAGATAGATTTTGCTCTAGTACTTCACTTATATATTTTAGAGCACAGCGGTGGCTTAATTTTGTAGAAATTATTGATCTCTCATGCTTCACTTATATTATTTTGAGAGTCCTTAGAACAGCATGGTATTTGCTATTGTTATAAAATTGGTCCTAGAATGATGGGCATCCAAGTTGGGTATAATAAAAACTATCATAGAAAGTGAATTCGATGCTATGATCAATTTGATACTTGATAATTGTTTTGAGATATAAAGGTGGTAATATTAGAGTCATGCTAGTTGGGTGATTATGAATTTAAAGAATACTTGTGTTGAAGTTTGTGATTCCTGTAGCATGCACGTATGGTGAACCGCTTTGTGATGAAGTTGGAGCACAATTTTATTTATTGATTGTCTTCCTTATGAGTGGCGGTCGGGGACAAGCGATGGTCTTTTCCTACCAATCTATCCCCCTAGGAGCATGCACGTAGTACTTTGTTTTCAATGGCTTGTAGATTTTTGCGATAAGTATATGAGTTCTTTATGACTAATGTTGAGTCCATGGATTATACGCACTCTCACCCTTCCACCATTGCTAGCCTCTCTTGTGCCGCGCAACTTTCGCCGGTACCATACACCCACCATATACCTTCCTCAAAAAAACCACCATACCTACCTATTATGGCATTTCCATAGCCATCCGAGATATATTGCCATGCAACTTTCCACCGTTTCGTTTATATGACACGCATCATCATTGTCATATTGCTCTTGCATGATCATGTAGTTGACATCATATTTGTGGCAAGGCCACCTTCATAATTCTTCATACATGTCACTCTTGATTCATTGCATATCCCGGTACACCGCCGGAGGCATTCATATAGAGTCATATCTTGTTCTAAGTATCGAGTTGTAATCTTGAGTTGTAAATAAATAAAAGTGTGATGATTTTCATTATTAGAGCATTGTCCCAGTTAGGAAAGGATGATGGAGACTGTGATTCCCCCACAAGTCGGGATGAGACTTCGGACTTTATAAAAAAAGAGGCCAGAGAGCCCACCATAAAAAAAAGAGAAATGCCAAAAAAAAGAAAGAAAGGCCAAATAAAAAATGAGAGAAAAAGAGAGAAGGGACAATGCTACTATCCTTTTTACCACACTTGTGCTTCAAAGTAGCGCCATGATCTTCATGATAGAGAGTCTCCTATTGAGGGAGTCCTAGACTAGGGGGCGTCCGGATAGCCGGACTATCATCGTCAGCCGGACTCCAAGACTATGAAGATACAAGATTGAAGACTTCGTCCCGTGTCCGGATGGGACTTTCCTTGGCGTGGAAGGCAAGCTTGGTGATGCGGATATGTAGATCTCCTACCATTGTAACCGACTCTGTGTAACCCTAGCCCTCTCCGGTGTCTATATAAACTAGAGGGTTTTAGTCCGTAGGACACACAACCATTACAACAATCATACCATAGGCTAGCTTCTAGGGTTTAGCCTCCTTGATCTCGTGGTAGATCCACTCTTGTACTACCCATATAATCAATATCAATCAAGCAGGACTAGGGTTTTACCTCCATCGAGAGGGCCCGAACCTGGGTAAAAACATCGTGTCCCTTGTCTCCTGTTACCATCCGCCTAGACGCACAGTTCGGGACCCCCTACCCGAGATCCGCCGGTTTTGACACCGACATTGGTGCTTTCATTGAGAGTTCCTCTGTGTCGTCACCAATAGGCTTGATGGCTTCTTCAATCAACAACAACTCCGTCCAGGGTGAGACTTTTCTCCCCGGACAGATCTTCGTGTTCGGCGGCTTTGCACTGCGGGCCAATTCGCTTGGCCATCTGGAGCAGATCGAAAGCTACGCCCCTGGCCATCGGGTCAGATTTGGAAGCCTAAACTTCACGGCTGACATCCGTGGAGATTTGATCTTTGATGGATTCGAGCCATACCCGAGCATGCCGCACCATCACGATGGGCATGATCTAGCTCTGCCGCCGGACAGTACCTTGGAGGCCGCGCACGAATCCGCTCCGACCCATAGCTCGGAGCCGACCGCGTGGATCGAGGACCGGTGGCTGGACATTGCCTCGGGAGTGCAACTGCTACGGCGATGGAGCCGAATACTGACCTTGTCCCTTATAAAGCTCGTGACTCTAAGGTGCCGGACTCCTTGCCGGACTCCGAGCCTCCTGCGCCCCTACCAATCGAATCCGATTGGGCGCCGATCATGGAGTTCACCGCCGCGGACATCTTTCAGCACTCACCCTTTGGCGACATCCTGAATTCGCTAAAGCATCTTTCGTTATCAGGAGAACCCTGGCCAGACTGCGGTCAGGATGGTTGGGATGCGGACGACGAAGAAATTCAAAGCCCACCCACCACCCACTTTGTAGCCACTGTCGACGATCTAACCGACATGCTAGACTACGACTCCGAAGACATCGACGGCATGGACGACGATGCCGGAGACGACCAAGAACCAGCGCCTACAGAGCACTGGAAGACCACCTCGTCATACGACATATACATTGTGGACACCCCAAAGGATGGGGACGGCGAAGAAGCAGCAAAGGCAGATTCCTCTAAGAAACAGCCCAAGCGCCGACGTCAGTGGCGCCGCTCTAAATCCCGCCACAGCAAGAATGGAGATTCCGGCACCGGAGATAATAACACCCCAGAGAGTGCCGAAGACAACCCCCTCTAGCAAGATTCAGCACACGAGGATGGGGAAGCCAGCCCTCAAGAGAGAGCGGCAGACGAGGAGGATGACAATTACATGCCTCCCTCCGGAGACGAGGCAAGCCTCAACGACGACGAATTTGTCGTGCCCGAGGATCCCATCGAACAAGAGCGTTTTAAACGCCGGCTAATGGCCACGGCGAACAGCCTAAAAAAGAAGCAGCAACAGCTTCGAGCTGATCAAGACCTGCTGGCCGATAGATGGACCAAGGTCCTCGCGGCCGAAGAGTATGAACTCGAACGCCCCTCCAAAAGCTACCCAAAACGCAAGTTGCTCCCCCGACTAGAGGAGGAAGCATACAAACCTTCATCACCAGCGCACAATACGGCAGACCGACCACCTCGTGGCCGCGACAGAGAGGCATCTAGGCCCTTCGCCAGAACCGTACCCCGGCACCGCTCGAAAAGTGCGAAGCCACGGGAGAGCGCGCCGGACTTGCGGGATATATTGGAGGACAAGGCAAGACAATCTAGATCCATCTACGGATCACGTGGGCGCCCCACGACCCACGACGACGACCGTCACACCGGATACAGCAACTCCGGCCAGGCCGAACATAGCAGACAACGCTCTCTTGAGCTACGTCGTGATATTGCTCAATATAGAGGCGCCGCACACCCACTATGCTTCACAGAGGAAGTAATGGATCATCAAATCCCTGAAGGGTTTAAACCCGTAAACATCGAATCCTACGATGGCACAACAGACCCCGCGGTTTGGATTGAAGATTATCTCCTTCATATCCCTATGGCCCGCGGCGACGATCTCCATGCCATCAAGTATCTCCCACTCAAGCTTAAAGGACCAGCTCGGCATTGGCTTAACAGCTTGCTCGCAGAGTCGATTGGATGTTGGGAGGACCTAGAAGCCGCATTCCTCGACAACTTTCAGGGCACATATGTGCGACCACCAGACGCCGATGACCTAAGCCACATAATTCAGCAGCCAGACGAATCGGCCAGATAGTTCTGGACACGGTTCCTAACAAAGAAAAATCAAATCGTCGACTGTCCGGATGCAGAGGCCCTCACAGCCTTCAAACATAACATCCGTGACGAGTGGCTGGCCCGGCACCTAGGACAGGAAAAGCCGAAATCCATGGCAGCCCTCACATCACTCATGACCCGCTTCTATGCGGGAGAGAACAGCTGGCTAGCTCGCAGTAACAACCTCAGCAAAAATTCTGGTAGTCCGGACAACAAGGACCACAATGGCAGGTCGCGTCGCAACAAAAACAAACGCCACGTTAACGGTGACAACACTGAGGATACGGCAGTCAACGCCAGATTCAGAGGCTCTAAACTCGGTCACGGAAGAAGCCATTCAAAAGAACCACTCCAATTTGGACAGAATACTCGACGGCTCTTGCCAGATACATGGCACCCCCGACAAGCCAGCTAATCACACCAACAGAGATTGTTGGGTATTCAAGCAGGCGGGCAAGTTAATTGCCAAAAACAATGACAAGGGGCTGCATAGCGATGACGAGGAAGAGACTCGGCCACCGAACAGTAGAGGACAGAAGGGTTTCCCCCCACAAGTGCGGACGGTAAACATGATATACGCAACCCATATACCCAAGAGGGAGCGGAAGCATGCACTTAGGGACGTATATGCGATGGAGCCAGTCGCCCCGAAGTTCAATCCATGGTCCTCTTGCCCGATCACTTTCGATCGAAGGGACCACCCCACTAGTATCCGCCATGGCGGATTCGCCGCATTGGTTTTAGACCCAATCGTCGATGGATTCCACCTCACTAGAGTCCTAATGGACGGCGGCAGCAGCCTGAACCTGCTTTATCAGGATACAGTGCGAAAGATGGGCATAGACCCCTCAAGGATTAAACCTACAAAGACGACCTTTAAAGGCGTCATACCAGGTGTCGAGGCCAATTGTACAGGCTCAGTCACACTGGAAGTGGTCTTCGGATCCCCAGATAATTTCCGAAGCGAGGAGTTAATCTTCGACATAGTCCCGTTCCGCAGTGGCTATCACGCCCTGCTTGGACGAACCGCGTTTGCGAAGTTCAACGCGGTGCCGCATTATGCATACCTCAAGCTCAAGATGCCAGGCCCTCGTGGAGTCATCACGGTCAACGGAAACACTGAACGCTCCCTCCGAACGGGGGAACACACAGCGGCTCTCGCGGCAGAAGTACAGAGCAGCCTCTTAAGGCAATTCTCGAGTCCGGCCGTTAAACGACCAGACATGGCCAAACGCACCCGGAGTAACATCAATCAAGACCACCTGGCACGTTCCGAGCACGCGTAGCAATGCGGCCCCAACCCCAGCCCTTGCATGATTGTAAGACCAGCCCTTCACGTACATCATTACGCTCTGGAGATACCATGCGCATAGGGGGAGGGGTACGACCACGACAGGCCCAGAGTGCGGCTCAACCTCACCAGGGGCTCCCAAGTGTGTCGCTCTTTTTATTTCTCTTTTTCTTCTTTTTATCCACAGGACTCCGTTCACCAGAGACCCTGTTCGGCGGTAAACCTGCCGAACTCACGATGCAACAGCCAGGGAGGGACAAAGGCTACGTTGAACACTCAGGTGGTCTCCATTATGAGCATTAAATCTGTTTAACACACCATTCCGCAGCCTACCCCTGGAGGGGGACATGTTTAATAGTCCAAACCCTTGCTTACCGCACTATTTGTATCGTTCTGCACTCATAGCAGAATTCCTTGAATAAACAATCCATCACTTTTTGTTTATAATTGCATTCCTTTTTTTACATATATGTTCATTTATGACATCTTGCACCCGTACATTTTGGTACGGCCGAATACACCAGGGGCTTATGTTCCCCGCATTATGGTGTGATAAGTCCGAACACTTTCACAAGTGCGGCACCCCGAATTTATAGCATTATATGCATCGGCTCCAAATCATGTCTTGGGTCAATAGTTGAGTTTGCCCGGCTCCCATGTTTTGGTACCTTACGTTCCCTTCCGTCGGCTAAGGTAGCACTGGGAGAACCACTGCGATTGCGCCTCGGTTGAGCTGGGCGAGCGCCTCAGTGGAGAAAGCTAAAACTGACTGTCATGATAAGGCGAGAGCTGGTCGCTGTTCGAGAGGTCTTTTCGAGTCCTTCAAGACTTATGCCGCTTAGAGAGAGGAACAGGCTTCGTCCGGCCCAGGCGTGGATAGCGCCCCGAACTCGGTCTTCCGAATACTAGGGGCTTCGCCGAAATTTAAAATTATAGAATTCTATGGCTAAGTGAGAGTGTTCAAGCATTATAAGTCCGGTTGCCTTGTTCGTTGTGTTGAGCGCCTCCCTAGATGGAGCCAAAAATGGAAACAAGAGTGCTCAAGTTTATCCTGAACACCCCAGCACTCGTGGCATGGGGGCTGAAGCCGACGACTTGCCATCTCTCAGATTTAATAAACGGCCGCACAGAAGGTAATATTTTAAATCAATAAGCGTTGCTTAGCGCATATGAACAAAGTTTTCAGCACACAGGATAACACATTGCGAGTTTACTCAATAATTACATCTTTGGGGCACTCATCCGCAATCTTGAGGGCACCCTTCAGGACACTCTTATAGTACATCTCGGGCGTACGATACTCCTTGCCCGCTGGCGGCGCATCCGTGATAAGCCTCTCCGCATCCAGCCTGCCCCAATGCACCTTTGCGCGGGCAAGGGCCCGACGGGCACCTTCAATGCAGGCGGAGCGCTTGATGACTTCCACCCAGGGGCACGCATCCACCAGCCGCCGCACGAGGCCGATGTAGCTCCCAGGCATGGCCTCTCCAGGCCACAGCCGGACTATGAGGCCCTTCATGGCCTGCTCGGCTACCTTGTGGAGCTCGACCAGCTGCTTTAGCTGGTCGCTAGGGGGCACCGGATGTCCGGCCTCAGCGTACTGAGACCAGAAGACCTTCTCCGTTGAGCTCCCCTCCTCGGCCCGGTAGAATGCGGCGGCATCGGACACGCTACGAGGCAGATCTGCAAACGCCCCTGGAGAGCTCCGAATTCGGGTAAGTAACAGGTAATTTACATTCACATGCTTGCTTTGCATGAAAAATGCCTTACCCGCCGCTATTTTCTTCACCGCCTCAATCTCCTGGAGGGCCTTATGGGCCTCGGCCTTAGCGGCTTTGGCACTTTCAAGAGCCGAGGCAAGCTCGGACTCTCGAGTCTTCGAGTCGCGCTCCAAACTCTCATGCTTTTCCATGAGAGCCTGGAGCTCTTGCCGCACCTCCGCCACCCGCGCCTCCTGTTTCTCTCGCTCCGCTCGTTCCGCGGCCGCATTGCGTTCGGCCACGGACACGGCCTCCTTCAGGGTCGCCACCTCGTTCGTGGCCCCTGCAGTACCCACGTTATCCTTGTTATTTCTATTGCAACCAAAATCATTTTCTGTAAGGTACAAATTGAATGCGGTGTCACTCACCTTCTTTGTCCTCGAGCTGCTTCTTGGCAATACCGAGCTCGTTCTCGGTCCGCTCGAGGTCCTGCTTCAAAGCACCGACCTCTGCAGTCAATGCGGCAGAGGTCAGCAGCGCAGCCTGCAAACCCATATTGACATACTTTTTAGAACTCCTGCGTATATCTTTTTAGATCCTCAGTCCGGTTTTTCTTTCCGAACACCGAACCGAGCATCAGGGGCTACTGTCTATGTGGTATTACATTACACATTTTAAACTTCTTACCTCAAAGCCTGTTAGAAGGCTGCTGCAGGCTTCGGTCAGCCCGCTCTTCGCGAGCTGAACCTTCTGAATCACCGCACTCATAATAGTGCGGTGTTCTTTCTCGATGGAAGCGCCATTGAGCGCCTCCAACAAGTTGTCCGGCGCCTCCGGTTGGACGGAGGCTGCCGGTGTCACGGTCTTGCCCTTCTTACGAAGGGGCCGCCTGCCAGACTCCGGAACCACTGCGGGTTCCGGCATGGAGTCCGGCGCAAAGTCCGGGAGGCTGCCTTGTGGCACCTTCGGAGCCTCCTCTTGATGGGTCCCCTCCTGGGATCCCACCTCGGCGTCCTCAGCGTCGCGAGGGGTGGAGGCAGTCGGAATGGAATCTACATCCGACGGAGCCAAGGACCCGCTTGATGAAGCGGGAAGATCATCCTCGGCCGGACTACAGGTAGTGTGCGGCATTAGAAGGACACTACGTGGCACAAAAGAGAAATTATAAATCATTCAGGAATCCGGATACTTACGATCTTGCCGGAGGCTTGGCCCTTGAGGGCCACCCTTCGTCGCCAACGTTGGCGTTGGCGGAGCTGTCCGGAGGAAGGGTCCTTCCCCTCTTGGACCCTTCGGCCTCCCCTATTGGGGAAGCCTTCCTCTTCTTCTCTCCTCCCTCTTGGGGAGAGTCTTCTTTCTCCTACTTGTCTTCAGGGGAGGAGTCCGCCTCGGAGCCATCGGATGATGAGTCCGATATCACCTGGCGCCGGGAACTCCTTCGGGTTCCCGTGGCCTTTTCTTGGCCTTCTTTTCCAGCACCACGTAAAGGGTCGGAACCAGTAGCCCTGTCAAACGGGTATCCGCTGGGTCTTCAGGAAGGGGAGCCGGACAGTCTACCTGTTCGGACGTCCTCTGCCAGTCCTGTCAAAGGCATTGGTTGTTTTAGATCCCACATAGAGTCAAACTATGTAAGAAAATAAGTGTCCCATAGAGGATAACAAAGCTTACCTCGCCGGCCGGGCGCTTGGTGCTGAATCCGCGGTCTTCCGTCGCGGATGCGGGGGCTTCTCCGCCCTTGAATAGCACCCTCTAGGCAGCTTCGTACGTCGTGTCGAAGAACCCGCTCGGGGTCCGGTGCTGTGCCGGATCGAACTCCCACAAATTGAAGGCCCGCTGTTGGCAGGGGAGAATCCGGCGGACAAGTATGACCTGGATCACATTGACAAGCCTAAGCTTCTTGTTCACCAATGTCTGGAGACAGGACTGGAGTCCTGTCAGCTCCTCCGAATTGCCCCATAGCAAGCCCTTCTCTTTCCAGGAGGTGAGCTGCATGGGGATACCAGATCTGAACTCGGGGGCCGCTGCCCATTTAGGGTCACGCGGCTCGGTGATGTAGAACCACCCCGATTGCCACCCCTTGACGGACTCCACGAAGGCCCCCTCGAGCCAGGTAACGTTGGGCATTTTTTCCACCATGGCGCCTCCGCACTCCGCTTGGACGCCCTTCACTACCTTCGGCTTGACATTGAAGGTCTTTAGCCACAAGCCGAAGTGGGGCCGGATGCAGAGGAAGGCCTCGCACACGACCATAAACACCGAGATGTTGAGGATGAAGTTCGGCGCCAGATCGTGGAAGTCCAGGCCGTAGTAGTACATGAGCCCCTGGACGAAGGGATGCAACGGGAAGCCCAGTCCGCGGAGGAAGTGGGGAAGGAATACGACCCTCTCATGGGGCCTGGGGGTGGGGATGAGCTGCCCCTCGTCGGGCAGCCGGTGCGCGATGTCGCTGGAAATGTATCCGGCGCCGCGCAGCTTTTCGATGTGCCCCTCCATAACGGAGGAGGCCAACCACTTGCCTCCCGCTCCGGACATAACTGGAGAAGGTTGAGGCGAGATGTGCGAGCTTGGGCGCTGGAGCTCGAGTGCGCGGAGATGGATAAGCAAAGGAGGAAGAAGGCGTAGGTAAAAAAGGTGGATCCTTATCCCCTTATATATGGGCGGGCGAAGACTATGCGTCCCCACCGGCCTGGTAAAACTCGCTTATCTCCCAAGCGCCACCATCAATGGCGCGGTTGGGTTACACATGTCCGTATTGATGGGAATCCCGGAATAAGGGGAACACGATCTCTGCTTCGACAAGACGTGCCAAGGAAACCGCTTCGCTAAACACGCTGAGGTGGTATAATAAAAAAATGATTCAAGTAAAAGCTTGGTGGTGGTGTGAAGTCATGCCCCAAAATACGTCAGCAGATTGAACTTGTGTACATATTATTCTCTCTACGGTGGAATGTGGAATTTATTTTGCAGAGCCGGACACTATCCTGGTGTTCACAAATCTTCTATGAATTATTCGAAGGAGGAACCCGCCTTGCAATGCCGAACAATATGTGCGCCGGACTCATCGTCATTGAAGCCTGGTTCAGGGGCTACTGAGGGAGTCCTAGACTAGGGGGTGTCCGGACTGCCGGACTATCATCGTCATCCGGACTCCAAGACTATGAAGATACAAGATTGAAGACTTCGTCCCGTGTCTGGATGGGACTTTCCTTGGCGTGGACGGCAAGCTTGGCGATACGGATATGTAGATCTCCTACCATTGTAGCCGACTCTGTGTAACCCTAGCCCTCTCTGTGTCTATATAAACCGGAGGGTTTTAGTCCGTAGGACACACAACCATTACAACAATCATACCATAGGCTAGCTTCTAGGGTTTAGCCTCCTTGATCTCGTGGTAGATCCACTCTTGTACTACCCATATCATCAATATCAATCAAGTAGGAGTAGGGTTTTACCTCCATCGAGAGGGCCCGAACCTGGGTAAAAACATCATGTCCCTTGTCTCCTGTTACCATCCGCCTAGACGCACAGTTCGGGACTCCCTACCCGAGATCCGCCGGTTTTGACACCGACACCTATGTTGTCACTTTCATATACTAGTGGGAATTTTTCATTATAGAACTTGGCTTGTATATTCCAATGGTGGCCTTCCTCAAAATGCCCCATTTCTTCGTGAGCAAGTAAGTTGGATGCACACCCACTTAGTTTCTTGTGTTGAGCTTTCATACATTTATAGCTCTAGTGCATCTGTTGCATGGCAATCCGTACTCACTCACATTGATATCTATTAATGGGCATCTCCATAGCCCGTTGATACGCCTAGTTGATGTGAGACTATCTTCTCCTTTTTGTCTTCTCCACAACCACCATTCTATTCCACATATAGTGCTATGTCCATGTCTCACACTCATCTATTGCGTGAAAGTTGAAAATGTTTGAGATTACTAAAGTATGAAACAATTTCTTAGCTTGTCATCGGGGTTGTGCATGATTAAATACTTTGTGTGATGAAGATAGAGCAACAGCTAGACTATATGATTTTGTAGGGATATCTTTCTTTAGTCATGTTATTTTGAGAAGACATGATTGCTTGATTAGTATGCTTGAAGTATTACTATTTCTTATGTCAATATGAACTTTTATTTTGAATCATTTGGATCTGAACATTCATGCCACAATAAATAAAATTACATTGAGAATTATGTTAGGTAGCATTCCACATCAAAAATTCTGTTTTTATCATTTACCTACTCGAGGACGAGCAGGAATTAAGCTTGGGGATGCTTGATACGTCTCCAACATATCTATAATTTTTGATTGTTCCATGCTATTATATTACCCGTTTTGGATGTTTATGGGATTTACTTTACACTTTTATATCATTTTTGGGACTAACCTACTAACCGGAGGCCCAGCCCGAATTGCTGTTTTTTGCCTATTTCAGTGTTTTGAAGAAAAGGAATATCAAACGGAGTCCAAACGGAATGAAACCTACGGGAGCGATCTTTTTGGAACAAACGTGATCCAGGGGACTTGGAGTGGACGTCAAGCAACAGAGGAGGCGACCACGAGGGTGCCCGGCGTGCCCCGACCCTTGTGGGCCCCTCGTGCATCCACCGACCTACTTCTTCCTCCTATATATACCCATGTACCCTGAAACCATCGAGGAGCACCACGATACACCGCCGTAACCTTCTGTATCCGCGAGATCCCATCTTGGAGCCTTTGCCACCGCTCTGCCGGAGGGGGAATCGACCATGGAGAGCTTCTACATCATCTCCGAGGCCTCTCCGATGAGTTGTGAGTAGTTTACCACAGACTTCAGGTCCATAGTTATTAGCTAGAGGGCTTCTTCTCTCTCTTTGAATCTTAATACAAAGTTCTCCTTGCTACGTCTTGAGCTTGCGTTGGTTTTCCTTGAAGAGGAAAGGGTGATGCAGCAATAGTAGTGTAAGTATTTCCCTCAGTTTTTGAGAACCAAGGTATCAATCCAGTAGGAGGCTCCTCAAAAGTCCCACGCACCTACACAAACAAACAAAGAACTCGCAACCAACGCAATAAAGGAGTTGTCAATCCCTTCACTGCCACTTGCGAAAGTGAGATCTAATAGAGATAGTATGATAAGATAAATATATTTTTGGTATTTTATAATATAGATGCAAAAAGTAAAGATGCAAATAAAAGTAGATTGAAAGCTTATACGATAAAAGATAGACCAGGGGGCCATAGGTTTCACTAGAGGCTTCTCTCAAGATAGCATAAGTATTACGGTGGGTGAACAAATTACTATCGAGTAGTTGATAGAAAAGCGAATAATTATGAGATTATCTAGGCATGATCATATATATAGGCACCACGTCCACAACAAGTAGACCGACTCATGCCTGCATCTACTACTATTACTCCACACATCGACCGACTCCTGCCTGCATCTAGAGTATTAAGTTCATAAAGAACAGAGTAACGCATTAAGAAAGATGACATGATGTAGAGGGATAAACTCATGTAATATGATATAAACCCCATCTTTTATCCTCGATGGCAACAATACAATACGTGGCTTGCAACCCTTTCTGTCACTGGGTAAGGACACCGCAAGATTGAACCCAAAGCTAAGCACTTCTCCCATGGCAAGAAAGATCAATCTAGTAGGCCAAACCAAACTGATAATTCAAAGAGACTTGCAAAGATAACTCAATCATACATAAAAGAATTCAGAGGAGATTCAAATATTTCTCATAGATAAATTTGATCATAAACCCACAATTCATCGGATCTCGACAAACACACCGCAAAAAGAGTTTACATCGAATAGATCTCCACAAGACAGGGGGAGAACATTGTATTGAGATCCAAAAAGAGAGAAGAAGCCATCTAGCTAATAACTATGGACCCGAAGGTCTGTGGTAAACTACTCACAACTCATCGGAGGGGCTATGGTGTTGATGTACAAGCCCTCCATGGTCGATTCCCCCTCCAGCGGAGCGCCGGCGAAGGCTCCAAGATCGGATCTCGCGGATACAGAAGGTTACAGTGGTGCAAATTGTGTTTCGTTGGCTCCTTGGATGTTTTCGGGGTACGTAGGCTTATATAAGAGGAAGAAGTACGTCTGTGGTCGCCCGAGGGGCCCACAAGATAGGGGGGCACACCCAGAGGGGGTGGGCGCGCCCTCCTATCTCGTGGCCACCTCGGCTGCTTCTTGAATTGCACTCCAAGTCCTTTGGATCACGTTCGTTCAAAAAATCATGCTCCCGAAGGTTTCATTCCATTTGGACTCCGTTTGATATTCCTTTTCTTCGAAATACTGAAATAGGCAAAAAAACAGCAATACGGGCTGGGCATCCAGTCAGTAGGTTAGTCCCAAAAATGATATAAATGTGAAAATAAAGCCCATAAATATCCAAAAGGGGTAATATAATAGCATGGAACAATAAAAAAATTATAGATACGTTGGAGACGTATCAAGCATCTCCAAGCTTAATTCCTGCTCGTCCTCGAGTAGGTAAATGATAAAAACAGAATTTTTGATGTGGAATGCTACCTAGCATAATTCTCAATGTAATTTTCTTTATTGTGGCATTAATGTTCAGATCCAAATGATTCAAGATAAAAGCTTATAAAACATAAAAATAATAATGCTTCGAAGCATACTAACAAATAATCATGTCCTATCAAAATAGCATAGCCAAAGAAAGCTTATCCCTACAAAATCATATAGTTAGGCCATGCTTCATTTTAATTACACAAAATACTCCCATCATGCACAACACCGATGACGAGCCGAGCAATTGTTTCATACTTTTTAACGCACTTCAGCTTTTTTTCAACTCTTACGCAATACATGAGCGCAAGCCATGGACATAGCACTAAGGTGGTATAAGATGGTGGTTGTGAGGAAAAAAAGAGGGAGAAGATAGTCTCACATCAACTAGGCGTATCAACGGGCTATGGAGATTCCCATCAATAGATACCAATGTGAGTGAGTAGGGATTGCCATGCAACGGATGCATTAGAGCTATAAATATATGAAAGCTCAACAAAAGAAACTAAGTTGGTGTGCATCCAACTCGCTTGCTCACGAAGACCTAGGGCATTTTGAGGAAGCTCATCATTGGAATATACAAGCCAAGTTCTATAATGAAAAGTTCCCACTTAGTATATGAAAGTGACAACATAGGAGACTCTCTATCATGTAGATCATGGTGCTACTTTGAAGCACAAGTATGGAAAAAGAGATAGTAGCATTGTCCCTTCTCTCTTTTTCTCTCATTTTATTTTTTTATTTTTTTCTCTTTTTTTTTCTTTTTTTCTTTGGCCTTTCTTTTTTTTTGGCCTTTCTCTTTTTTTTCTTTTTTTCTATTCTTTTGTAAAGTCCGAAGTCTCATCCCGACTTGTGGGGGAATCATAGTCTTCATCATCCTTTCCTCACTGAGACAATGCTCTAATAATGAAGATCATCACACTTTTATTGATTTACAACTCAAGAATTACAACTCAAAGCTAGAACAAGATATGACTCTATATGAATGCCTCCGGCGGTGTATCGGGATATGCAATGAATCAAGAGCGACATGTATGAAAATTATGAAGGTAGCCTTGCCACAAATACGATGTCAACTACATGATCATGCAAATAGCAATATGACAATAATGGAACGTGTCATAATAAACGGGATGGTGGAAAGTTGCATGGCAATATATCTCGGAATGGATATGGAAATGCCATAATAGGTAGGTATGGTGGCTGCTTTGAGGAAGGTAAATATTGGGTGCATGATACCGGCGAAAGTTGCGCGGTATAATAGAGGCTAGCAAAGTGGAAGGGTGAGTGTGCGTATATCCATGGACTCACATTAGTCATAAAGAACTCATATACTTATTGCAAAAGTCTACTTAGCCCTCGAAGCAAAGTACTACTACGCATGCCCCTAGAGGGATAGATTGGTAGGAAAAGACCATCGCTCGTCCCCGACTGCCACTCATAAGGAAGACAATCAAAAGAGCACCTCATGCAACAAATTTGTCACACAACTTTTACCATACGTGCATGCTACGGGACTTGCCAACTTCAACAAAAGTATTTGTCAATTTCATAATTACCCACTATCATGACCCTAACATTACTACCTTTATATCTCAAAACAATTATCAAGCAACAAATTGATCATAGCATCCAATTCACTTCCTATGATAGTTTTTATTATACCCAACTTGGATGCTCATCATTCTAGGACCAAATTTGTAACCATAGCAAATACCATGCTGTTCTAAAAGACTCTCAAAATAATATAAGTGAAGCATGAGAGACTAGCAATTTCTTCAAAATTAATCCACCGCCGTGCTCTAAAAGATATAAGTGAAGCACTAGAGCAAAAACTCTCAAGCTCAAAAGATATAAGTGAAGCACATAGAGTATTCTAGAAAATTCTAATCAAGTGGGCTTCTCCCAAAAGGTGTGTACAGCAAGGATGATTGTGGTAAACTAAAAAGCAAAAACTAATATAATACACGACGCTCCAAGCAAAACACATATCATGTGGCGAATAAAAATATAGCTCCAAGTAAAGTTACCAATGAACGAAGACGAAAGAGGGGATGCCTTCCCGAGGCATCCCCAAGCTTAGGCTTTTGGCTATTCTTGAATATCCCGGAGTGCCTTGGGCATCCCCAAGCTTAGGCTCTTGCCACTCCTTATTCCATAGTCCATCAAAGCTCTACCCAAAACTTGAAAACTTCATAACACAAAACTCAACAGGAAATCTTATAAGCTCCGTTAGTGAAAGAAAACAAAACCACCACATAAGGTACTGTAATGAACTCATTCTTTATTTATTTTGGTGTTAAACCTACTGTATTACAACTTCTCTATGGTTTATATACTATTTTACTAGCCATAGATGCATCAAAATAAGCAAACAACACACGAAAAACATAATCTGTCAAAAACAGAACATTCTGTAGAAATCTGTAACTAACGCAAACTTCTGGAACTCTAGAAATCCTACCAAAATTGGAAGTCCTGGAAAATTTGTCTATTGATCAGAAGCAAAAAGAATCAATGCAAAATCACGTTTCTGTGATTTAACAAAGCTAAATTTGTGCGCGCAAAGTTTCTATTTTTCAGAAGAATCAAATCAACTATCATCATAGGTTATCCTATAGGTTCTACTTGGGACAAACACTAATTAAAACAACAAAACACATCTAAACAGAAGGTAGATGCAAAATTTATTACTAAACAGGAACAAAAACAAAAAACACAAAGAAAATTGGGTTGCCTCCCAACTAGCGCTATCGTTTAACGCCCCTAGCTAGGCATAAAAGTGAAGATAGATCTAAGTAGTGCCATCTTTGGCACTCATCTTTTTAATGGAGTTATGCTCAAGTCCGGGAGGCTCTTTATGTTTCCCTTCATTATCAGAGATCCTTTGATCTAAGGCATCCAACCGCTTATTGTAAAGTGTGATCAAATTATTCATGCGGTTGATACTCCCAACAATATTCTTAAATGGTTCAACAAGTTTTTGCAATTCAAGTAATTTCTCTAAAATTTGGGTTTCCTTCAAGAGAGAAGGGCGATCCTTTTTGTCGGGGAAGTACTCCTACTATCCCCTCTATAATTTCATAAGCGGAACTTGGATCAATTTCAATAAATTCCCCTTTTGCGGCGAAATCAAGGAGTTGTTCGTGTGGGGTCAGGTTAAACCAACATAAAAATTGCGAATTAAAATCTTGAAATCTCCTTCTAAAGCGCAACTACGTTAAGATTCTAACATCCTAAACCAAGCATCTTCTAAATTTTCTCCTTGTCCTTGCTTGAAGTGGAGAAGTTCAAAGTCGGGAGACGAAGGGATAAAGACTGAGCTAGCCATAACGACAAGGCAAACGATCTAACACACGAGCAAACGGAAAAAGGCAAGCGAAAGAGAGAGAGGGGAGATTAGGAAAGAGAGGGCAAATAAAACGGCAAGGGTGAAGTGGGGGAGAGGAAAACGAGAGGCAAATGGCAAGTAATGTAAATGCCAGGGAGATGGGTTTGTGATGGGTACTTGGTATGTCTTGATTTGAGCGAAGACCTCCCCGGCAACGGCGCCAGAAATCCTTCTTGCTACGTCTTGAGCTTGCGTTGGTTTTCCTTGAAGAGGAAAGGGTGATGCAGCAATAGTAGCGCAAGTATTTCCCTCAGTTTTTGAGAACCAAGGTATCAATCCAGTAGGAGGCTTCTCAAAAGTCCCACGCACCTACAAAACAAACAAAGAACTCGCAACCAACACAATAAAGGGGTTGTCAATCCCTTCACGGCCACTTGCGGAAGTGAGATCTGATAGAGATAGTATGATAAGATAAATATATTTTTGGTATTTTATAATAGAGATGCAAAAAGTAAAGATGCAAATAAAAGTAGATAGAAAGCTTATATGATAAAAGATAGACCAGGGGGCCATAGGTTTCACTAGAGGCTTCTCTCAAGATAGCATAAGTATTACGGTGGGTGAACAAATTACTGTCAAGCAATTGACAGAAAAGCGAATAATTATGAGATTATCTAGGCATGATCATGTATATAGGCATCACGTCTGCAATAAGTAAACCGACTCCTGCCGGCATCTACTACTATTACTCCACACATCGACCGACTCCTACCTGCATCTAGAGTATTAAGTTCATAAAGAACAGAGTAACACATTAAGCAAGACGACATGATGTAGAGGGATAAACTCATGCACTATGATATAAACCCCATCTCTTTATCCTCGATGGCAACAATACAATACGTGCCTTGCAACCCTTTCTGTCACTAGGTAAGGACACCGCAAGATTGAACCCAAAGCTAAGCACTTCTACCATGGCAAGAAAGATCAATTTAGTAGGCCAAACCAAATTGATAATTCGAAGAGACTTGCAAAGATAACTCAATCATACATAAAAGAATTCAGAGGAGATTCAAATATTTCTCATAGATAAACTTGATCATAAACCCACAATTCATTGGATCTCGACAAACACACCGCAAAAAGGGTTTACATCGAATAGATCTCCACAAGAGAGGGGGAGAACATTGTATTGAGATCCAAAAAGGGAGAAGAAGCCATCTAGCTAATAACTATGGACCCGAAGGTCTGTGGTAAACTACTCACAACTCATCGGAGGGGCTATGGTGTTGATGTAGAAGCCCTCCCTGGTCGATTCCCCCTCCGGCGGAGCGCCGGCGAAGGCTCCAAGATGGGATCTCGCGGATACAGAAGGTTACGGTGGTGGAAATTTTGTTTCGTTGGCTCCCTGGATGTTTTCAGGGTACGTAGGCTTATATAGGAGGAAGAAGTATATCAGTGGCCGCCCGAGGGGCCCACAAGATAGGGGGGCACGCCCAGAGGGGGTGGGCGCACCCTCCTGTCTTGTGGCCGCCTCAACTGCTTCTTGACTTGCACTCCAAGTCCTATGGATCACGTTCATTCCAAAAAATCACGCTCCCGAAGGTTTCATTCCGTTTGGACTCCGTTTGATATTCCTTTTCTTCGAAATACTAAAATAGGCAAAAAAACAGCAATACGGGCTGGGATTCCAGTTAGTAGGTTAGTCCCAAAAATAATGTCAATGTGTAAAATAAAGCCCATAAACATCCAAAAGGGGTAATATAATATCATGGAACAATCAAAAATTATAGATACGTTGGAGACGTATCACTCCTCGATCTTCTTGGAGATCTATTTGATGTAACTCTTTTTGCGGTGTGTTTGTCGAGATCCGATGAATTGTGGTTTATGATCAAGTTTATCTATGAGAAATATTTGAATCTCCTCTGAATTCTTTTATGTGTGATTAAGTTAGCTTTGCAAGTCTCTTTGAATTATTAGTTTGTTTTGGCCTACTAGATTGGTCTTTCTTGCAATGGGAGAAGTGCTTAGCTTTGGGTTCAATCTTGCGGTGTCCTTTCCCAGTGACAGCAGGGGCAGCAAGGCACATATTGTATTGTTGCCATCGAGGATAAAAAGAAGGGGTTTATATCATATTGCATGAGTTTATCCCTCTACATCATGTCATCTTTCCTAATGCGTTACTCTGTTCTTTATGAAGTTAATACTCTAGATGCATGCTGGATTGCGGTCGATGTGTGGAGTAATGGTAGTAGATGCAGGCAGGAGTCGGTCTACTTGTCACGGATGTGATGCCTATATACATGATCATGCCTAGATAATCTCATAATTATTCTCTTTTGTATCAATTGCTCGATAGTAATTTGTTCACCCACCGTAATACTTATGCTATCTTGAGAGAAGCCACTAGTGAAACCTATGGCCCCCGGGTCTATCTTTTATCATATAAGCTTTCAATCTACTTTTATTTGCATTTTTACTCTTCCAATCTATATCATAAAAATACCAAAAATATTTATCTTATCATATTATCTCTATCAGATCTCACTTTCGCAAGTGGCCGTGAAAGGATTGACAACCCTTCTATTGCGTTGGTTGCGAGGTTCTTGTTTGTTTGTGTAGGTGCATGGGACTTTTGGGGAGCCTCCTACTCGATTGATATCTTGGTTCTCAAAAACTGAGGGAAATACTTACGCTACTTTGCTGCATCACCTTTCCTCTTCAAGGAAAACAAACGCAAGCTCAAGACGTAGCAACTGGGCATAACTAATACCTTTGTCGTACTCACGCGCAATGACAAGTGAATAAACACTCATCTTGAGAATAACACATCTAGCTTGGAAAAATATCAGCCACCCCTACCGTTTCATGAGTGGTACAAGCACACAAAAAGGAAATTTATTTTGAAAATTAGAGATAGCACATACAAATTTGCTTAGAACGCCAGAGAAATGTCGCATATAGGTAGGTATAGTGGACTCATATGGCAAAACTGGGTTTAAGGATTTTTGATGCACAAGTAGTATTCCTACTTAATACAAGTTAAGGCTAGCAAAAAGATTGAGAAGCATGCAACCAAGAAACGAAAAATCTCATAAGCGAGAATTAAGCATAGGGAAAATTTTGTTTTTGCCACTCTAGATTTTGCCAATTTTTCTTATGCCACTCTAGATTTTGACATTTCACTTTTGCCACTCTTAGTTTTTGACAATTATAAGAATTGCCATTTTATATATAGGGTGGGTCTATTATGATAACACCCTTAAGAGTCTTATTATGATAACACCCCGACCCACCTGTAGCTACAAACTAACCACGACCGAACTGCAGACACAGAAAAAAAAAACCACCCCCGCCTTATCCTCTTCTCCACCCTCTCTCTCCCCGTGCTCCACACCCGCACCACCAACTAGCACTGTGTCGCCACCTCCCCC